>NC_056748.1:1050010799-1050310799 GCF_019279795.1 Protopterus annectens
CCATGCTTTATCTCAAAGTCTCATGGTAGCTAAAGTGTTTTTAATTAACCAGGGAACAGGTTTGCTTTTTATGCGTTTAGTCTTTAGGGGAGCTAGGGAGTTGAGTAGATCTAAGAAAGAGGAGTTAAAATAGGATATAGCATTGTCTAGGGGTAGGATTTTTAATGGTGTCCAGTTAGTAGTTAGTATATTTAAGTGTATTTATGAACGTTTCAGGGTTAAAGTTTTTAGACATCTAGAGGATATGTAATTGTGGGTTTGTTGTGTTGAAGAAGGAAGGCGATGGGCGAATGTAGGGAAATGGTCAGCTAATGGGTCTGGGAGTGTGCCACTATCTGAGATATAATGAGGATGTGACACAAGTATCCAGTCTATTACACTTCTGGTAGAAGGGGTCTTTGAGGGTCTGGTGATGGTACTGATTAGTTGTGTAAAGTTATAAAAGTTGATAGTAAGTAAGTTATTGGGTGATTGAATTGTGGCCCAGTTTATGTTACAATAACCTAGGATTATTGTTTCATGAGTAATGTTGGAAAAGACCCATGACAAAATATTTTCAAAGCATGAGACACTATCGCCAGGGGGATATAGAGGAAGAGAATGAATATGAGTTTCTGCTTGTTTATATGAAGTAGGGCTGGTATCATTTCTGCCTTACCAAAAGTGGGGAAGGGTTTGGTATAAGGGGTGACTAACAGGGATGAAAAGCATAGGAGTGCTACCCCACCTCCTTTCTTATTTACTCTGTCATTACATAGGATTCAGTAGTTTGGTGGTATTACTTCAGAGTCTTTTATGCAGGGTTTGAGCCAGGTTTCTGAGATGGAAAGAATGTCTGGTTTATTGTATTGAAGCCAGGCATATAGGTTTGGGATTTTATTACAAAGACTTTGAGCATTTAGTGTTGAGGAGTGAAGGTTTTTTCTTATGGTATGGGAGGAATGGCTTTGTTTTCTAGGAATTTGTGTGGTAGGGGGACCACGGTTTGGGTGAATGTCACTGGAGAGAAGAATAGAGATAATGTGATTGAGGAGATGTTTGGAAACTTTGAAGTGTAGTAGAGTGTTGGGAGTGTTTTGTGGATGTTAAAATGGTAACGTCAGGTCTGGTGTTACCATAGTTAGAAAGGAATCGATAGGGGAATAGGAAAGTAGTATGATGGGGTAGAGGGAGGGAGATATAAAGATGGAGGAATATGGGTGTCTAATAGAAAAGGATATGGTAATGTGAAATGGGGGGAGTGTTTTCCTAATGTAGGTTGGGTGAGACAGAATAAGACAATGATGGTTGTTAATAGTGTTATTTGAGAAAGCAGTGGTAGGGGACTGGGTTTCATGATTTGGGTTTTTAGTAGTTATAGTAGGTGAAGATGAGATGATGAGCTTGGGTGTAGGTAGATTTAGTAAGAATTGCTTAGCTAGTTTACAGAGTAGATAGATTTAGTTGATTGGAGTATGGGTTGTAGGTTGTTGCTAGTGTATATAGTGGTTGGTGTAAGTGTATGGGGAATGATGTGTAGACTGGATTGGGTAGTTAGAGTAGAGGGAGTGGCTAGTGAAGTATAAATGTAGAGGTGCTGGGGGTGGGATTTGGGGGTAGGGTAGGGGATGGAGTGAGCCCGTAGGGTTCCCTCAAATAACCTATGGTATGATTCCATTTATTCTTATTAGGGGTAATATATAATTATTGACCATGGGATGGGTAAAACCAATCTATAACCAAATGGAATAGGTTATTTCAGGCATAAAAAGGGAAATTGGCTAGGCTTAAAATGGCCTGCAAGGGCAGCTAGCCTAATACATACTTATGAACCTATGAATCAACATGCACATGAGGTTTATATATCCATAGAGCATCAGGGGTCAGAAGACAATTTTCTGCCCTGCCCTGCACCAGAAGAGGTGCAGATATCTCAGGCAAGATACTTTCACGTCAGTCTAGGTGAGATATAGGGGAAGACTGCTCCACCACCATACCATGGCAGGACTATTCCAGGCAGTGTTAAGGCACAGTCCACTACAGCCTTAGCTTCTACAGAGGCATAATGGAAAGGGGTGGAGTCTAGAAGCATTTTTTAGGCAGCAATTTGTCTGTATATTAATACATTTTACAAAGCACTACAAACTGGTTCCAGAGCAAGCGTTTTAGGATCATTCACCTGGAGCTTCTGGACCTTTATCCTTCCTCTTCCCAGGTTTGATAAGATGTGGTATTTTACCCATAGGATACTGCAGCAATGAGAAAGATGAACATAGTACAGTTGTATAAGTTGCATTTATCCATAACAGTACGATGTTTGAACCTTTGGCTTCTACTGAAGCTATACCCACCCACCACCCCCCTTTGTTGCATATAGTTCTCATGTGGGATATGAAGTTTGGATTTATTGTTTATATCTTTGTTAAGTTCAGGATGAATTACCCTTTTTTTGGTTAGGGGCAATAAAGTTCTGAATATTTTTACTCATTCTGACTGCTTATACATTTCCTTTTGAAAGGGCTTAGCCTGTAAGCAACTAGACTGACAATGTGTGACGGGGTGAAAGGTTTAAGAAACTGGCAGGTTTCTGTATCTTTGGCAGGATACAAGCACAGGTTACTGCAGCAGTGAAAATGAACATCTAGAAAGAAAGTTTTGCATTTTTCTTTTTACTCAGATTTCCACAATGGAATAGATATATATAGGATGGATGAAAAATGATTGTCCAATATGAGAAAAATAGTCTAAAATATGGCAGCTCAAGTCTGAGACAAATTCAAAATAATGCATCTGAGAGGAAAAGTCTCATGAAAGGAGAATATATATGCAAGGGAAGCAGTAGAAAACAACAAAAGCAGAAAGAAACTTAGCAGCAGTCAACAGTAGCAAGGAAGGTTGACATAATGCTGTATTACACATAAGCAGCTATCACTGATCAAAAGCAATATGCTTTTGTCCCGCTGTACAAAGGCAGTTGATCAGAACCAGTACGGAGTACTCTGTATACTTCATAAAGTCATTCTCTTGCATTCAGTAAAATCTAATTAATCAATGTGGGTAGGTCAGTTAGAGCAACTGTGAGAAAATATAATTTAGAAGCAGGTAAGCAGCTCATTACCATATCTCTGAACTGAGCACTAATGCTTTCAGACCTGACTGAGCAAACATTCTCTCTAATGGCCCATGTATTGCTTTAGCAAAAGCACCCCTTCACTCACATTCACACACATATATACACACACACATCCATACTCCTGATTCCCTAGCTAACCTCCCCAGTGTAACCACCCAAGCAGCCACACATACACATACACTGATGCAGTTTCATTCATTCCCCTACAGATGCATATACGTGTGCAGACACATACACATGTTAACATGCACCCCACCCACCACATCTTTATTGAATGCACCACACCACAAGTACTCTCAAAAGAATGAATGTGTGACTGCCGTATTTTGATGGTCAGCATTTTATCTTTACTTGAGTAAAATTTTACTCAGCTGAGCAATTTTCTGATTCACTTGGCTGAGTAAGTCGAGATGTTTAAGACATTTCTGGGTGGAAAGCAAATAGCTGATAAGCAATAGCCACTCACCTGACCTGCCACAATAGCAAGCAGCTTGACACATGAGACCACTCTCCTCACCGAGGCCACCATGACAGGGAAAATCTTAGTAGCAGAGCACTCTGTGAATCAGACAGGCTTAGCATTATGTGAAACTCTTCTTTGTTACGGCTTCTGCATCATATTAAGCCTTTCTGAATCCCAAGCATAGGCAGGACAAAGGCAGATGAAAGGAGATCAATAAAAAGGTGCAAAGTCTTCATCAGAGCCTTTTAAAGTTTAGAAAAGCTTAGCATCCATGTCCTTCATAGGATTATATGAAATAGCAATTGAGGCATAAGGCTATTTACAACTTGCCAAAACCCACCCTCATGTGCTACCCCCTTCTCAAGAATGGTAAAGTAGCACCATCTCAAAGTAATTTAATGGTTGCCCATCTAATCAGCCAGGTTTAATTTAAAAGATGCTAGGGTGTCACTTTGTTTAACCTGCACAAGAAGCTTGCTCCAGAAGTGAGGTAAGTGACGGGTAATAAATTTGTCTCTCTAGTATTTTATTTAAGTGCTCATGGAGATTTAAGCCCGAAATTCTGGTATTAATAAGAGTTATTTCAGTTGTGAAAATACTGAAGATCATTGAGGATTGGGTCCTAAATGATGTAGGATACATGACATTAATCACCACTCAAGATCCTATAATAAAACAACTAAAGGGATAGCACTTCAAGGCTTTCCTGAGATTTACTGGGAAAAACAGTGAAGAAGTTGAAGTAGTGCTACAGGTTATGATGTAGCTCGATTGAAGCTGACAGGACATCCATCTGCTAAGGTGCTTAGAAATGAAAGAAAAATCTGATGATGCAAAAATGATACTCCATCGAACACTGGAATGTAAGTATGAATCAAGGCAGAAATAACGTGGTTAAAGACAAGATAACCAGAATAAATATCACTGTGTTAGGAATTACTGCTCAATTGGGATGGATCATTTTCTGTTAATCACCAGCTCTTCGATTGTGGACAAAAGTCTTGCAAAAGGAATAGAAAAGCATTTATAAGCAATAAAAGGATTTCACTGTCAGTGCTCAGTTAAAAGCAAAAAACCTGAAGAATGACCTCAGAATGCAGACCAAGCCTTTCAACATTATAGTGTCATAAGTTTATGTTCCAGCTACAGATGTCAAAGAAGAAGAAGTCAAGCATTTTTATGAGGATCTATGTAACATTCTGGATAATTATCAGCAACACCCTTTTTCTTTTTTTTTTCTACCTGGGGTTGAAGTGTCAGATCCACTGTCATCACCTCTCCCATTTCAGTGCCACTCTCCTGTCTTCTTCAATAATCATGGTTGATTGTCACAGGTCTTCCCTCGTTTATTTATTTAATTTATTTTCACTAGTGTAGCTGCCTTTCAGTTACTGTATGTCCATATTGTAACTTAAAGCTTTACATATTTCTCTGTTGTATAAAATCACCTAATTTGTAATTGGAGCTTTTTCCCCTGGGCCCACACTGAAAAGGGGCTACCACAGCCCACTTGGACTACCCTAGCCAAAAAAGCAATAAATAAATAATTCTGTCTCACTACAAACATCTGGTCTGTTGTACTGCAGGCTGAAATGAGTATGAATTGCTCATTTGTCATCTTACTTTCTACTGCTCTGTGCACTCATCAGTCACCCTCTTTAACACTTTCAGGGAGTGTAACTAGAGTTTGATACATCTTTACTGCCCACAGTTGTGAATGTCTCCTTTGCTCTTGTACACTGGCACTAGAATGCTTATTCTCCATTCTCCAATTTGTCTTTAGTGTATAAAGTGAAATGGGATATACACTAGTATATTTTTGCCAAGAAAATTCACTGGTCATGACATACACTCTTGCAGCAATCTAAGAGAATGCTTTATACATGGATATGACCATATGCCTTTCTCTCCATGCTATTATTAGAACCATGCCCTAATACACCCAACATTTGATCATATCTGCTGTGAGTTTATATAAACCTGCTGTTTTCTTTTACTTCATTTTTCTTAGTGCATTTTTTTCTTCTTTTTGGGTTTTTTTTTTTTGCTGGCAGTGTATGGGGCAGTACAACTTCAGTTCAGAATCTGCTGAAAGTGCTCCTTCCATCCGTCTTTGATGTCCTGTGGACTAGTGAGCACATTGCTACTGGCAACCTTTATGAACAGTGTGTGATGACTATCTTTTATATTTTTTCTGTCTTTGCCTTACAACCTGACAGAGTTTCTTTGTGCCATCTACTGTGTCACTTTCCAGAAGCTGGTAGAACACCTTTGATGCTCTGTTCTTTGCTATTGTGCCTGCTCTATGTGCCTCTTTGTTAGTCAATAAGCAGTCCTTTTTAGCCTAATCTGCTTTTTCTATTTCCCACTTTTTCATGCACTCCTTCTTTCTTTTGATAACTTCTTGAACTTCTGCATTCCACCAGCAGCTTTCCTTATGTATCTCATTTCCATACCTAGCTCAGCCCTACATATTTGTTCTATAGTCATCAATCAGGTTGGAGATAATAATAAAACATATACTGCATTCATCATAGATGACTGGAATGCTGAAGGTCAAAGTCAAAGAACAGGTGGAATGATAGGTAAGTTTGGCATTAATGTGCATAGTGTAATGACACATAGACTAGAAGAATTCTGACAAGAAAATTCATCAGCTATGACATGCACTCTTGCAGCAACTTAAGAAATGGCTTTATGCATAGACATCACTCTGTGGTCAGTACTGAAATCAGATTTACTATACACATTTCAGTCAGCGATGGAACTCTCTATACAGACAGCAAAAAAAAAAAAAGACCTGGAGTTGACTGTTGCTCACACTATCAGCTTCTCATCACAAATTTTAGAATAAAATTAAAGAAAACAGTAAAGACCCTCAGGCCAACTATACACAAACTCAACACTATTCCTACTTTGCACAACCTGTTTTACATGTTTTTAATGCTTTATTTGCTGTGAAGAGTTTTGGTTGGAGTTGGCCACAAATATTTTCCAAATATAAAGGAGATTAAGAAGGCAAAACTGCTGTCTATGGAGGTTTTAGAAGTGGCCAAAGAAAGAAGGATATCATAAGGCAATGGAATTAAAGGAAACATATGTTAAACTAAATGAAGAGTTCCACAGAACAAGAAGAAGAAATAAGACAGCATATTTAAATGACCCGTAGATGGAACTGGAATAAAATAATGGAACAAGAAAGGCAGATCTCTTCAAGATAATGGAAAAGTTGACATACACCAAAAAACAAACAAACAAAAAGAGTGGGGCATAGGAAAAGTCAAAAATATTTACAAGATGTGGTAGAAATATGTAGAAGAACTCTATAAGAATGACTCTAACATTGCTGATAAATACAATGGTATATTCCTTTATCCAGAACCAGATATCCTAGAAAGTAAAGTCAAATGAGTCCAAGAAAGCCTGGATAATAATAAGGCTACATGAAGTGATGAAATTCCACTAAAGTGTTTAAAATCCTGCAAAACTGTGATGTTACAATGATGCTTATAATTTGCCAAATGCAAAGGTGGCCATTAAACTGGAAAAAGTCAAATTATATTCCAGTCCCTAAAACATGGCAATGCTAAACAGTGCTCAAATTAGTGCACTTGTTTCACATGATAGGAAGGTAATACTTAATTTCCTGCAAGATAGAGTCTAGCAATACATAAACCAAGAGCTTCCGGATGTGGAAGCTGGATTTAGAAAAGGTAGAGGCACTAGAGATCAAATTGCCTGCATCCTCTGGATAGCACAGAAAACAAAACAGTAGTAGAAAAATAATTGAGTAGTCTAAAGCCTTTGATTATATAAATTATAATAACCTGTGGCACATGTTTAAACAATTTGAGATATCAAGCTACCTTCTTTAACACCTGAGGAACCTGTATGCAGATCAGGAAGCAATAATAAGAACTAACTATGGAGTGATTAATTATTTCAACATTGGCTAAGGAGTACTACAAGAGTGTATATTGCCATCCTTCTAAATTAATTTATACTAAAAATGTATTATGCAAAATGTTAGATTAGATGAATTAGATGCTGGAATTAAAACTGGTGGGAGAAACAGTAACAACCTCAGATATACAGATGATACCACTCCGAGAGCTGAGAGTGCAAGGAGAATTTGAAGATCCTGTTGATGAAGGTGAAAATAGAAAGTTGGTTTCGTTGACATAAAAAATAAGATTCTTTGCAAATAGACATGGATAAATTGGAGACAGTGATCAAGCTTCTTTGGCTCAAAAATCTTTGCAGATTATGAATGCAACCATAGAACTGAAACACACTTGCTTCTTGGGAGTAAATCTATGACAAATTGGATAAGATATTAATGAGTAAAGACATTACATTATCCAGGTGAATGATCCTAACAAAGCTTGCTCTGGAACCAGTTTGTAGTGCTTTGTAAAATGTATTAATAGACAGACAAATTGCTGTATATAGAATGATTCTAGACTCCACCCCTTTCCATTATGCCACTGTAGAAGCTAAGGCTTTAGTGGACTGTGCCTTAACACTGCCTAGAATAGTCCTGTCATGGTATGGCGGTGGAGCAATCCTCCCCTTTATTTCACCTAGACTGAAGTGAAACTATCTTGCCTGAGATATCTGCACCTCTTCAGGTGCAGGGCAAGGCAGAAAATTGTCTTCTGACCCCTGGTGCTGTATGGATATATAAACCTCATGTGCATGTTGGTTCATAGGTTCATAAGTAAGTACTAGGCTAGCTGCCCTTGCAGGCCATTTTAAGCCTAGCCAGTTTCACTTTTTCTGCTTGAAATAACCTATTCCATTTGGTTATAGATTGGTTTTACCCATCCCATGGTCAATAATTATATTACATTATCAAAAAGGTCTTTATGATTGAAACTATGTTATCTCATATAAACACATGGCTGTGAAAGTAGGACTATAAATAAGGCTGCATGATAGAAAATGGATGCTTTGTACTGCTACAGGAAACTTGAGAATTCAGAGGACTGCAAGGAGATTAAATGAGTCACTACTTAAGGGAGTAAATCCAGACTGTTTTCTGGAAGGTCAGAAGGTGTGGTAGTAAAAGTAAACCTCAAATAATTGAGCCATATAATGCAAAGTCAAGATTCACTGGAGGAGGTACTGATGCTATTAAATATTGAAGACAAAAGAAGAGGGTGGTTAAGGCCAAGACTGATAGTACTGAAGTAAAGAATGTAAATTTACAAGAACTTAAAGAAGCAGTAATTGACAGACAAGTCTGCAAAAATCATTGAAATCAGGAATGGTCAAACTCAATTAAACAAGTAAACAGCACCAACCTCTCATTTGTGCTTCACCTATTTTACTCAGTATGGAGATTCATCCTTTTTGAAGAAAGCATTTGTTCTTTTCTTTCTGCTGTTTAACAATTAAGATTGCTCTAAAACGTTAATTTGAGGATATTGTCATCTGTCATCTGGTTAATTTTCTTCTCTTATTCCTGCTGTTTTACGAACTGCGATGGTGGTGCTGCGGTAGCGTTGTCGCCTCACAGTTAGACGTTGCCCATTCGATTCTCAGTTAGAGCGTCTTCTGTGTGGCGACATGCATGAATGGGCATTCCTTCATTGAAGGTTGTGCGTTAGACCCGGCAAGCCAGTACATAAAAATCTACTGCCAATCATTAGCAGATCGGAGTTCTGCTGTGGCGACCCCTAACCGGGAAAAGTCGAAAGACACAAACAAAATTCTTGCTGTTTTACATTTTAGGGAACTGTTTAATGGGATGCTATTTTTGAAGGGCCAAATTATATTTGGCTACTCTGGACCATGCTGACAAATTATGTATCTGGACCTTCTTGCTCTTACTGTTTCTTTAAATAGGTCATCTGTTGTGCTCTTCCATTTCAATATTGTTTTATTTGTAATCATGTAGCATAAGTGTAACTGCAGCCATTTTCATTGCATTATTTACTTAATTGTTTATCCAATCCATTAGCTTAGCTTCAATACATCAGTTCAGTTCTTCAGCTGTGGGCTTTTAGGCCTTTTTTTAATAGTGACTGGTTGGTGCCCCCACCCCATCCTTTTGTCTTAGGAGTGCCATTAACCTCTATGGAAAATGATGAATTCTGAAGAAACATTGGGCTTGCTACCATTTTTGCTGGCTTTGGAGGGCATGAAGGTTGGACTTACAGCCCATATCATACTCGGGAGCTCTCGACATGGGACAAAGCATCTTGCTGCCAGATCCATGTCTGCTCTGCAACATGTATCCATGGATGTCTCAGGTCAACTGGGACTTAGAGGAGGGGACTGCACTCCTGTAGCAGCAGTAAAGCTACTGTATTCAAATTCAGGTCCACATGCAACAACTCTGGCTTTATATGTAGCTTGCTGTGGAAGACAGAGTTGGCTTTTAAAACAGAGATTTGGTTGGACAAAATCTTCAGTCCTATTCTTGTAATAAGGAGAACCACAAACAAAAGGTAGCAGCATGAATAAATAGTTCACAGGAAAATAAAACAAGTATCCACTCAAACATCTAGTGAGCCAACCAATGGTCTGAGGAAAAAACTCCAGTAAGATAAGTCCACAATATAAACATTTTAATAAAATGGTACTGCTTCCGCAGTGATAAAACACCACTTCATCAGCAATGTACAACCATATAAAAAGAGATGCATGTATATATAGCTAGTCATTTAATATACAACCAATCAAATTTAAGAACAAGAAGGTGTGTCCAATCACACAAAACACAAAAATATTAAAGAGAACTGCATCATAAAAAAAAATAATAAATAAACAATATATAAATATACAAATAAAAATAAATAAAGACTTTATCCATTCAAGCAATATGTTTATAAGAGATATAACACAAGAAAAGGGGTCTGGTGTACCGAATCTTATCAAACTTCACTTATAAAGAGGCCTATTCTTAATCAAGTTGTTAATCGCATCATCACCACATTCATTTTACTTAATGACCTCAATGACTAAAAATGTAAACCAATGAGAATGGTCATAAACAAAAACATGCATGTACAAAACATTAAGAATGGTGTTATGACCAGCGCTTTGGCCAGGCATGTTTTTGTATATGATCATTCTCATTGGTTTAACTTTTTAGTCATTGAGGTCATTAAGGAAAATGAACATGGTTACGATGTGATTAACAGCACAGAGACATCCGAGACCAGATGGATAGTTAGATTAAGAGCAGACGTGGGCAAAGGGTTGAATGATAGGGTTCCGCTAAAGCCCTTGCTTAAGAACAGGCCCCTTTTTAAGTGAAGTTTGTTTGTTCTATTCCTACTGCATCTTTCATTGGCATTTGACATAGGGGACCCTTGGATACTTTTGAATCCTTTTGGATGCTTTTGGATTACCTGCTACACTACTTCAGTATCACTGCTGTAGTTCTGTATTGTTTTTTTCCTGCTACATATCTGGGTGAAGGTTCAGTAGTTAACTACTTTGCTTCTTATTCTTTCATTTTTGGTGTCCAGCAAGGCTTTGTCTTATGCATGTTACTATTCACTCTGTGCAAGTTTTCCTTAGAAGATGTTAGGAGAGGGTAACAGTACTATTGTTATGATGACCTCTGGGTCTATGTCATGAAATAGAATAGAAAGAATGTCAAAATCTCTAATGAGCGAAATTGCCGAAACTCGAAGTCCTTATTGTGAGGGGCTGTGCCCCCCACCCCCACTAAATATATAGTCAAACTCCGAGATCGCACTACAGTAAGAAAAGGGCAAATATTCCACTGTACACTTTACTAAGACCTCAATAACGGACCCTCGAGTTTCGGCAGTTTTGCTCATTACAGCGTTCAACATTCTTCCTATTTGATTTCATGATATAGACCCGATGACCTCTATCTTTTCTTCCCTCAAGAATCTGAGTGTAACAATAGCAATGTAGGTATATACCTGGATTTTATCCATAACCGAATAACCATTTATTGGCTGAAGCTTTGTACTTTGATGACAGTTGCCATGACTATGTATACTACTTCATGGGACCCCTCTTCTCCAGTTTTGTTCTGTAATATCATCTAGAGTGGTGACAAGCTGCAATTCATATCAAATGTACATAACCTGGGTGCTTTGTTTGATGGCAAGCTAACCAGGTTTCTTCTCTTATTAAATATCTTATTCCACTTGCAGACTTCTCTGTAGTGGTCTGTGCCCTGGTTTCCTTCACTTTGAACTACTCTAATACCCTGTATCTTGGTCTCCTGGACTGTGAACCTCACCGTTTGCATTTAGTATATTCCATGGTCTGGCTACTCACAGGAACATCACTTTGCCAACACATTAAACACATTAAAACATGAGATACACCACCTGCCAATGTAACCGTGGGTTATTTTTAAAGCTGTAATGCTGGTCTATCTGGCTCTAAATGTTTTGGATCCCCCATCTGACATTTCTCTTTGCCCGATATTAACTGAACTGCTTCCTGTGACTGGCCACACATGGTCTGCTTTTACTTTCTGAGATGTGGCTAGTCCTTTCTAGCATGTGTGCCTTTTCTTTTCTTTTTAACAGCTGCATTTTTGCAATATGTTGTTTAGGTGGCTTATGGAGTCATCTACACTGTGCTGGTTTAAGCACTATCCTAAGTCATACCTTTCTGACCTGTTCTATAACAAAGCTGTTGTTCCAGTACTTATGCCCTGGTATAGCCATGACTTTTATTATGTGAATCTATGTTATGTCATTTGCAAATTATGTTTTGTCTGCTTATTGCTTTATTTTTGATTGTTGAGTTTCCATTTTATATCTTTTATTCATCTGTTTATTACAATTATATTTATGGAATCCTTGTAAAGTGTTTCATTTTTAGAAACTTAAACTCATTCTTGAATGGGTGTTCTGGTGAAATTGGTATACCATGGTTGTTACATGAAAAAAATTAAAAATATATTATAAGTAAAATTAAAAACAGCCTCGGGCTGTGGACTAGACAGTAAACATTAAAACTGTCATTAAAGTGTTTTGTAACACTGAGGAACTGACTGCATTGCAGCATCTGGTGAGTCAAGTGCCGCATTTGGTATGCACCTCTCCAAACACCTGTACCAACTGGAAAGGCCACAGAAATACCTCACAAAGAGAATCCATGGCCTCCAGTACCTGTCCTATGTGGACAGGCTCAAATCACTATCACTCTACTCTGTATCATACAGATTGCTCAGAGGTGATCTGTGTCTCACCTACAAGGCAATCTCAGACCCTGCTCTACTAGAGATGCTCCATATCTGTAAGATGAACTCCTCGCATAGTACCTAATCGAAAGGCTTAAATCTAATATGTGACATCAACAAAACTGGCTGGAGAGACAGATTTGTCTCCCAGAAGCTGCCCCACCTCTGGAATAGACTCCCCATACACATCAAACAAAGTACGTCGCTGGCCTTCTTCAAGCACAACGTTGATGAGTGGATGGGTAACCACAAATTTGACCCAGGGGTTCCACCTATGTCCCTCAGTGACAGAGGTGGCAGGTGCTGATTGGGGTTTCTTTTTTGGGGATAAACTCTTGGCTAGGCTTGTAAGGGCCCCATTGCCATTGGGTTCCTATCAGAACACCGAAAAGTAAAAATAGCGAACAACCTAAAGGTGAAAATGCCGGACCCCGATATGCTTTTTGTGAGATCACAGTACACTTTAGATCAGAATATTTGCCCTTTCCTCACTGTAGTGCGATCTCGGAGTTGGTATATATTTAGCGGGGGTGTGGGGGGGTGCAGCCCCCACAATAGTGAGTTTGAGGTCTGGCATTTTTGACCTTTAGGTTGTTTGCTATTTCTAGTTTTCATTATTCTGATATAGACCCGAGCCATTAGCTTAGTAATCTCCTACGATCCTATGAATGCATTTTGCCAGAGTCTACCAGTATTTATTTGGGTTGTTGTCTGAATAAAAAGCTTCATAAACTATTTTTTTGAACCACAGCCCAAATAAATTTAGTATTTTCCCTGGTGACATCAAGTCATGCAGGGCTCCATTGATTTTAATGGATGTGTGTTTGTACGATTGCAGTAATCGTCCATTAAAGTCTATGGACACATTCTACGTTTTTCCTGAGTTGATGTCACTGCTGAGAATAAAGATTGCCCTTACTTGTCAGTGGCATCAGTGAGGAAAAACAACTTTGAAAGGCTTTTGCTTTTTCTATTTTGGAGTTAAAAAAGACATTGCCGTTAGAATGAAGATCCTAACTGGCGCTTTCTGCACCAAATACAGTGGTGCAAAAAGGTAAGTCACACTAGTGTGACAAAACACTTTAAAGACTGAAAAGAGCAAATTATTGCAATATAAAATATTTTGTGATATTATCATGAACCCTGAAAAGCACAAACTGTTTTATTTGGAAAGATGGGTTTCATATAATCCACATGTCTTCATCAACAAATTGCAGCATGTGTAAGAAAAGGACATATTTATCAGTAATGCGATATATATTAAATTTGCAGATATGTATGATTTTGGACTATACTGTGGTCTGCAGGAATTAATTAATTAATGGGGAAATGGCCCTAGAGGCCACTAAAGAGCAATGTGTAGAAAACATTGAAACTGCAGAAGGCAGAATTAGTGGTGAGGTTACTGACAGGAGGAAGGGAATCTGAGCTGGTTAAAAAGAAAAGCATGAAATCCCAAGTGATGTATAGCACAACATTCACTATGGAAGAAGAAACAATGAACTCTGAAGAGACAAAGAAGTCAGACACAGAAGCCTGCCTAAGGGGAAAATATATGCTAAGGCTTCAGTAAGTGACAGACAAAAGAAGGTTAATGTATTTATTTAATTTATTTATTAACTTACTTACTTATTTTTCAACAGAGGCCCAAGGAGAAAAGCTCCAGTAAATGACATATACATTTATAATTTCACTACATATTATAACAAAAGTACATTTGCAAAAGCAAAACTCACAGTAACAATACTAGAAGTACATTTCAGTAAAGTGCAACAGATTATACATCTGAGTTTACAGGGTACAAAGCATACTGTATCACATCTGAGTTTACAATACACAAAGCACAAAGGTTGTTCCGAATTTATGGGGTTTGGGGTCCTTCTCTAACACTTGTTTAATGCTCTTGTCAGTCTTGTGTGTAAATGTGGGTGTTTCTCCTATGTGCTGGAACAACTCTTCATTAGTTTTTAGAATGGCCCAATTCCTTAGAAATATATTCTTTATATCCCTGTTCCCCTCATTAAAGTTGATCACCATAACATTTTGAAAACACTTAGTATCCGTGATGTTAGTCTGTCCTATACTCTCCAGTAAATCTGGCTTCCCCAGTATACATGGGTATCTGGTGTCTTTGTTGCTCACCACTTCCTCCCTAAGTGTTGTTAACAATTCCTGTGGATAACCTGTCTCTAAGAACATGGATGTAATTTTGTCCAGTTAAGGACATAAGGAAATGCAATAAAAACAATGCGCTGTACAAATACACTTGTGTATGTGAGGACCATAAGCAGTTTATTTTTGGAATCTTAGAAGTAGTTCCGCTAGAAGCTAGAGGGGGAGCTTGGAAAATGAAATTAGAATACAAGGAACTTCTATGGCAATTTAGATTAGATGCAATGCACAAACCAGGTTTAAATGAACATGTCACGATCAATCCTGTACTTAAAATGATAGCTGCCAAACTTTAATATTTTTTACTAATTTTGCTTATTTTCATAGAGTATATGCATTTTAAATAGAATTTTAAACAACATTCTTGTACAATAGGCACATGTTGAAATGTGAGTATATTTATGTATGTCTTGTCACAAATATTGTAAGAAGACTTTGTTTTTTATTCGGTTTTTACAGTGTTTCTATCATACTGTTTTTTGTTTCAGACAGTGACTTTCTTTTCCACTGATGGTTACATATGGTGGACACTCATGGGTTAAGGAACTGACATGAGGATGTAATGTGTTTGGGTGATTTATGTTTTAAGTTGTATATAAGTCATGTGATTTTATATGGCATCAGGTTCTAATGAAGTCCTTGAGGGGACGAAAGCGCTTAACTTATTGTTTTACTAATAAATAGTTGGAACAAACTCTTGACCTGGGCAGCGTGTGGTTCTTCATGGTTATTGGTACTTCACTGCACGGACTGCACACAAAGGTGGTTATTAAGTCCATAAAAAGGACAACAATCATGGCCTTGGTGAATGACAAAAAAGATGCTTAAATTACCACTGAGTCTTGAATTCACTTGCTATAGCATTATAGTGGCATTTTAGATAAAGACCGTAAGGAAAGTTATGAGAATGAGGTTCTCACAATTTCATAGAAAAGGAAAGAAAAGATGAAAGCTTTAAAGAAACTTCATTGTCAGTGTTTAAACATACTTCTGTGGATAAACTATAGAAACTACTTGTAGTTTAGCAAACAAGGATCTGAATGTATTTCTGTCTTGAAACACGTTATTGACAGTTATGTTTCATCTGAAGCTAGTATGGGAAATGACATTAGTTTGTGGTCTGATAGCAAACAACAACAAAAAAAATTACTGTGAAGAATGGCCATATAAGGTTGTGTTTAGTCAGAAGCTAAATCTTCTTTAAATTATAATTGTTAATTTGTCTACTTTAGAAGGGACCACAAGGAGCATGGCAATGGGAGTACATATGCAGCATTTCCCATATCAAACAGAGCAGAATTTCTCATTTCCCATACTAGCTTCAGATGAAACATAACTGTCAATAATGTGTTTCAAGACAGAAATACATTCAGATCCTTGTTTGCTAAACTACAAGTAGTTTCTATAGTTTATCCACAGAAGTATGTCTAAACACTGACAATGAAGTTTCTTTAAAGCTTTCATCTTTTCTTTCCTTTTTGAATGTTTAAACAAAATTCAGAGAGCAGTGCAGAAACAATTATGTGCCATAAGTGCAATGCCACTCATTTAAAACCTTGCTGCACTCACACCTAACTTCACAATGGAAATGCTCCTGTTCCCATCCTACCTAATCCTTCTAATACCACTTCCTACTCTCCTAGAACTAAATACGCCATCACTGCCTCCTGTAACTCCACAGCTCTGTTGAACTATTTGACCAGCTACTTAACTGTTACCCTATGCTGGTACTTTTGTGTAAAAAAAAAACTTTTTTTATTGCTGTTTTACAAACTATACTGGTGTATTCTATCATTGTTAACCTTTTCTTATTATATTTACTTTGTATTCCTATGAGATAATCTGTAATGTAAATTTATAAGGTGTACTATGTATGTGTATTTTTATGGAGATTTTCTCCCCAGTACTCCATTGAAAATGGGCTGCTTTTGGCCCAATTGGACTATACTGGCAAACAAACTGCAAATAAAATAAAGTGAAAGGCCTGAATGGCTGACAAGGTATAATACAAAAGGGATGGCTGTCCAGAGAGGAATGGACCACAGACACATCACTAAATTGGACAGAACTATGATATTTATAAGGCATGCTGGTGTTTAAGGGTGCATCATTCCAAGCTGCATAAAATCAAGACTAAAGTGGAGGAAAAATATGTTAATAAAAATTACAATGATGAGGTGACAGACTAACAAAAATGATGCCAAAGCACTCAGAAGAGGGAAAAAAAGATGAGATCAATAATGTCAATGTGAATAAGGAAGAATTTAATATTGAAGCAATGAAACAGACACAAACATCTGAAAACATCTGGAAACATTGCTTATTTTCATTATACTGTGAAAGTTTTCTGTGTATTTACCTTATTATAGAACCCAGGATTATTGCTGCTCAGAGAGTATCTGGTTTGACACTGGGCAGCATTGCTGGTTAGGTTAGCTGCAGATTACACCAAGTAAGCACCCCGTGCCTCATCCGGTTACAAACATCCACCACTCCTATCCTTTCAACTACACATTAGGACATGCAAACATGGATGGGCACTTTCCTGCTATCTTTACATCCAGCTTGGTGGACATAGGCATCCTGAGGAAATGTACACTAACAACTACTTAATTCTTGAACAGACAAATAGAGTATGTGAGAGATGTAGTAACAGATTGATACTGACTGGAGGCTATACTATTGCATACAGACAAAAAAAGCAATAAATAGGTTTCCAATAAGTCACACACATCATTCACTGCACTCACAAAGGGCCACACACATAGACCCACATATATGGAGATATTCGCATGTAACTTACCTAAACCTCAAAGGCCTCTCAGGCACAGTTCTCAGAAACACCACATGCACAAAAACAAGACAATTCCCATCACGACACATAATGCCACATCTCATTATGTCTCAACTACCAAGCCTATAAAGTGATAGACTCCACAGCCCAGTATTCTGGTCATGGGGGACTCCATTGTGAGGCACACTGCTGTCCCTCTTACCAGGCTGGATAAGGGGAAGGTTACAGTTAGTTGCTTGTCAGGGGTTAGGATTCACCAGATCATGCAAGCACTCAGGTCACTTATCCCTAACTATCAGTATGTCTCAGTCATAGTCCCTGTGGGCATGAATGACCTGAGACATACCTCCCTAGACTATATGAAGAGAGACATGATTCAGCTCTCAGAATGTATGTCACAGGCAGTTATGAGCCTAGCACTGAGCAGCATTCTACTGTCTCCAGGGATGATGCCACAATACCAGAAGAAAATGATCAACCTCACCAATTGGCTTAGCTACTGGTGTCATTCCAAAGGGATCCAATACTTGTCAGCCTGGGAGTACATGGTTGACAGGCCATGCTGCTTTTGCCAGGGATGGTCTTAACCTGTCACCTCAAGGCTTTCAGATATTGGCCAAAACATTATCCACCTCTACAGTGCCTTTTTTAAGCACTGCCAAACAGACAAACCTTTCAAAATAACAAAAGCTACTCAGGACAAGCTAAAGGTGTTATTGCTCAATGTTAGGAATGTCAATATGAAACTCCACTCCCGGGAAGCTCTTCTCACTCTGAAGAATGCTGACTTCCATGTAGTTACTGAAACATGTTTCAAAGCCACAGAAAACAGCATGGCTATAATCCCTTTCATACATTCTGACTACTCACTGAACATGAAAGAACAAAAGGCAGAGGTGTATCTAACTACATAAAGTATAAGTACACCTCCAGTCTGGTCCAACTAGCCACAGAAAAAATCCATTACCATATTCTTGCTAGCTATAGGTCCCCACGAATAAGGAAACTCACACATCATAACTGAAGTTGCTAGAATCACTCACCATCCAGCCCAATACCATACTCATAGGTGATTTGATTAACTGGGAGGCATACACGACCACTAACATGCAAGCCCAAAGATTTTTTGACTTTGTAAATTCAAATGCCCCGGAGCAGTGAGTTTCCACTCCCACTAGGGGAACAAGTACCCCAGATCTGGTACTCACAAATATGGGAGAGTGCTACAGCTCCCTAGTGTGATGTCCTCACTGGTAAGATCAGATCACAAAGCAGTCTCCTTTGAAATAAAAGTAAAACTTGTCTCCCCACCTAACCCCAAAAACTTTTAAGAACTTTTCTAAGGTAAATTTTCTAAGGTAAATGGAAAAGGTGAAGGAGTAGCTATCCTTTACCCTGACCATCTCAAAGTAACCTCCTCTAAAACCTCTCTACCTCCCTTCCCCCTGCTGAAATTCTGTCAGTAAATGTAATTTTCAACAAACACCTTACCTTAACTGTTACTGCCATATACACACCTCCTGGTGATAATATCTCCCTCCTTGAACAAATACTATCCTAGTTCTCAGATAACATTTCTATAGAAACAACTATCCTAGAGGAAATCAACATAAATTGGCATCGCTTTAAAACAGACTCCCCTTGTCAAAGTATAAAACTTTATGGCTTCACACAGGTCATCTCAACTCCAACCCACCTAAATAAACTCTCAAACTCACAGTTATCAACTGGATACTAGTATCTCATCCCAATAAATATCATAAACCTGAATGACTATCTGACTCTCTTAGTGACCATGCGCCTATCCGAGTACTTAGCTAGACCTCCCACACTACTAGTGCTCACAAATGTAAAACTTTCTGTAAACTGACCAACTTCAACACAGAATACTTAAAGAGTCTCCTATTCTCCATTAACTGGTCTTCGCTCTTTTTCACTGCTTCTTAATGATGCTGTCCTACACTTCAGTTCAACTTTCTTAAATATTCTCAACACTCTTGCCCCTCTTCGAACAAGAGTTAAATCTCAAATCTCCCCTTGGCTTACCAACACCACTCGTTCCTCTATCCATGTCAGAGAACTAGAGTAGAAAAAATGGACTAAATCAAAATCTCCTTCAGACTTACAAAAATATAAAGAACTTAGAAACAAAACTAAAAAAAAATGATAGTATCTGATAAAAGAAACTTCTACTCATAATCAGCCTCTAATCACAATAGTAACCCTAGAGACTTCTGGAAGTCAATTAACCACATCTTACATGCAAGCAACCCACCTAACCCTGATCCTAACCTGTCTCCCACAGAAATAGCCACCCAGTTCAATTCCTTTTTCATCAACACCATCAGTAATTTACTGCCTTTAAGCTCCAGATCTCTTCCTAACTCCACCTTTGCTTCTGATTCATCTAGCCTTCACTCTGAAAAACACCCCAATCCCCAAAAAACACTTTTTCCTCTTCAACCTGTATCAACTATCTATATCAAAAAACTTCTTTAGAACCTAAAGCCATGCTCTCTATCTGTTGACAGCTTGCCACCATACTTTCTAAAAATAGCCACCTGTTCCCTTGCATACCCCATATCTATTCTGATAAACCCCTCACTGTCTGAATCTACTGTTCTGTCTATCTGAAAAAAAGTCTGTACTATCCCCATCCATAAAGGAGGAAAATCTACAGAAATTTCCAATTTTAGGCCTATAGCTATTCTCTCTCTCCATTCTCAAAAATCATGGAAAAATGCATCCATGCACAAGTATTATGCCACCTATTACTAGAAAACCTTTTAACACCCACTCAGCATGGTTTTCGACCAAACCATAGTACTTCCATCGCTCTCATTGTTTTTACTAATTCAGTTGCACAACTGAGAGACAATAACAAACTAGTCTCTTGCCTATTCCTGGACTTATCCAAGGCATTCGATACTGTATTTCATCCTTTGCTCATTTCTAAACTAACAGAACTTAATCTGTCCCCATCCACTATCTCTTGGTTCAATAGCTACCTGTCCAATAGGCAACAATCTGTTTGATGGCTTTCTACACTGTTCTCTCCTCTGCCAGTCACCACAGGTGTGCCCCAAGGATCCATCTTAAGACCTCTTCTATTCAAAATATTTACCAACAATCTTTATAAATCCAGCCCCAACTCAAATATGCGGACGATTCTACAGTCATCACTGCCTCTGATTATTTCCCAGACCTGCTTTCCAAAACCCAGCAAACTTTCACAGATATTGAGACCTGTCTTACCAATAACTAGCTAATACTCAATGCTAAGAAAACTAAACTACTTCTATTTTTGCCTAAATCACTCTCTCATAACACCTCACCCTTCACTATTACTTCGTTAGACAACACCACCATCAATGCTGAATCTCATACCAAACTACTAGAGGTCATAACTGATGATAAACTAAAGTACGACCTTCATATAAATTACTTATCAAAAATACTTACCAAAAGCTTGGCTTATTATACTTTAACAAAAGGTATTTCACACCAGAGGCAAGACGGTTACTCTCTCTTGCTTATCTCCTACCCTGTGTCTTCTATCGTTCCCAAATCCTTACTAACCTACAGGCAACACTACTGAATAAGATGGAAAATACATATCACAAAATAGCTAGATTCGCTGCCAATACTCAGTCTAAATCCCATCACTATCTGGCCTTGAAAACACTTAACTGGCTTGAGTTCCCCAATCAACTTTTCTATCAACTTAATATTATTCACTCCATCCCTCTACAATCCCTCCTTCTGCCCTAATATTTCCAACATCTTAAATTACTACCTCCCAACCAGAAAAATTAGAAGCACCAGCCAAAACCTCCTTGACATCTACAAACCTAAAAAATCAGTTTGTGAAACCCTATAAGACTATATTCCCTCTAGCCAGTGGAATAAGCTACCTTTAATAAACAGATCTATTACAAAGTCCCACCCATTTAAAATTGCCCTAAAAGTCCACTTTACAAATACCTGGACTTGCTCCTGTACACAACCACCGTGAACCTAATCACCTGACCTCCTTTGCATACAGCCCCTTCTCAATTCATACATAATTCTAGCCACAGAACTCTAACTCCTAATACCTTTTTTCACTAAATTACTCCATTACTCATATTTACCTCCCTCCCTTCTTTTCCCACTTTGCTTACTCCCCTTTCTCATATTTCACTTGAGTCTAACTACTACTCCTCTCTACTCCTATATATAAATTAAAAACAAAAATCTCTAATTTTCCCTCTTTTACCCATAGCCACCCCCCCCCTTTTTTCTCTTGACACTACCTTTTTTATCACCTGCTCTCTCTATCATCTTCCCCTCTGCTTCTGATTACTGATGTACATGCTGTTGCCTATAAGAACTAAGGTTTGATATACAGTACTTTCTGTACTTTTATCTTAAAATCTGATTAATTGTCATTACTTCCCCTCCTTATGGAGATATATGAATGACTTTAACATATTGTTTTATTGCCTTTTTGTAAATAACACCTTTTAAACTCTCATGCTACAAAAGGGAACCCAAGCATTATAATGCATGTTTATATTACCTCATGTATACTGTACTGTTTGTAAACATTTTTATGGTGTATGTAATACTTTGAGGAGCTTTTCTTCCCAGGCCTCTGCTGAAAAAGGGTGCAAGCTCAGTCAGACATTTCCAGTCAAAAAATGTCAAATAAAATAATAAAATAATAAAATTACCCCCTGTTAAGATACAACATAGCTAGTTTTCAAGCTCCCCAAATCCAGAAAATGTAGAAACCTATGCAGAGGTGTTCACAAAAGCTCTGTATAACCATATTAACAACTGCATAGAAACGGTAGTACTGGACCGAAATAAACCCACGTCCAACCATCAAAACAAGCCACCCTTTTGAACCCCTGGTATTAATAGGTTATACAACAAAAGAAATAAAATTATATTGACAAGTAAGAGGGAAAGTGCACAACAGAGCAAAAAGTCCCCCATTAGTCTAAACAAGTGAATCAGGGAACTAGTTAAGTCTCTCAAAGCAGACTTTGAGGTAAAAATAGCCTCCAAAGCTAAGGATAACTATTAGGCATTTTTCAGTTATGTCTGCAATCTTAAGAGCAAGGCCAAACAATGTGTGGCATTAGACATAGATGGCATTACCTATACTCAGACGGAAGATACAGCATATCTGTTGGCTGACAAATTCAGCTCAGATTTCACCTCCTCATCACCCTAGTTCTCCCCTAAAAAATACCCTCCAGTACTCCACTGCCAATTATCACCAAAAATAGGTTGTCATTGTAATCTCTAAAGCTAAAAAAATGGCTTCAGTGGGGCCTGACAATATACCAGGTTGCCTTTTAAATAGCTTAAAGCAGGACTTATGAGGCCCATTACAATCTCTATTTAACCACAGCCTCTGGACTAGCTTTGTCCTGATAGAGTGGAGGACAGCAACAGTCATCCCTCTACATAAAGGGAGACCACCTACTGACCAGGGGAATTGCAGACCCATAAGTTTGATTAGTTTTATATGTAAGGCCTTGGAAAGAAAAATCATGGATCTGATAAATAGTACATAAGAAACCTCCAAACACTGGATATGATCCAATTCAGCTTTGTCATGCCTTCTAAATCTGCTAGATTTCTTTGAGAAAGTTACTAAGGCTATGGATGAGAGTAAAACAGTGCACACCACCTACCTCATCCTGGCCAATGCATTTGACACTATTCCCCACTCAGGTACTATAAAAAAACTCACAAAACTGGGCAAAAATCCCTATGTCACCAGATGGATAGCCAGCTGGCTCACACGCAGGAATCCAGATCCAGCAAGAGGCCAGTTACTAGTGGTGTGCCACAGGACTCAGTTGGGACCACTTCTGTTCGGAATATACTTCTTTGAAGTCAAGGCTAATGTGGAAGGCCTCTGCATGACAAAGTTTGCCAGTGACTGAAAGCTGGGGACAATCAACTGAATACCCCAGTGATGTAGATATCCTTCAGGAGGGTCTAGATCAGACAAATGATTGGTGCCAGAACCATGGTCTAAAACTAAATGAAAAAAAATACATTATCATACCTTTTGGGAAGTCAAATAACCCTGCAAATGGCAACATCAGTAGCACATCCATAAGAGTAGACTCAGAGGTGAGAGATCTAGGTACACAGATAGTTACCTGAACTTTGACCACCATGTGTCCACAGTGGTGAGGAAGTCCTTCTACGTGGCACAACTTATAAGTAAATGTATGGCATGCAGATCCAAGGAAATTATAGTCCTACTGTACTCAACCCTCATTAGACCAATAATCGAGTACAATGCACCATTTGGCATGTATTTGACTAGGCAATTACAGCAGCTGGAGCCAACTCAGAGGTTCCTCACAAAGACAATACATGTCCTATGTAGATAGACTAAAAGCCCTGTCCCTTTACTCTGTCTCCTACTGACTATCAAGGGGTGACCTATACCTGACCTACAAGGCACTCAAAAATCCAGCCCTGACAGCACTACTACAGATCTGAAAGTCAAACAGCACAAAGTCACACAGTCTAGGGATCTAAACTTAGTCAGCGACTCAAACAACATGCTGGAGAGGCAACTATGTGTCTCAGAGATTGTCCCTTCTTTGGAAAAGGCCTTCTATTCACATTAAGCAGCGCCCTCCTCCGGTCCTCTTCAAACACAGTTTGGATCAATGGACAGGGAATTGCAAATTCATACCTGGGATAGTGCCTATGTCTCAGATTCTGTAGGCATAGGCACAGATCCATGCCATCCTCTTTCCTCTAGGGCCATATATTGGATAAAACCAGGTTATACTGGCTAGGCTTGTAAGGGCTCTTAAGCCATTAGCCTAGTAATCTCCTATGAACAGCAACAGTACCTACAATGAGACAGCATCCTCGGTCTCATAAAAAAAAGATCAGATTATAGGATTTGTGGAGAGAAAGAAAAAGTACAACTGACATTTTAGGGCAGGCTGATAAAACTACGGGAAGACAAAAGAGCTGGCTGATATTGTAAACAAAAGCTCTATTGATGTGTCCTGTGTAGAAAATATTTACAATGAACCAGGAATAGATAAGATTTCTCCTCTGACTCAAATAGTAAACATGGTCTGTTCTTGATTTGGGGAATATTATCTGAATCAGCAAAACAAGATGAGATACAGAGCTTGAAAGATAATGTCTTTGAAGAGGATTATAATGTTGGCCAAAATGCATCTCTACAATGGGTTAAAAGAATAATACTCATTGAACTTTGCAGAAAAAAAAACTTACAAAAGACTCACCAACATATACACTAGAATCAATCTGTCTCCTTTTGGCCAAAATTTGTCAGAACCCTTGGAGAGATTATTCCATGGACATAAGTCTGCATTTTTGCAATGTATAGAGCTCTCTTGCAATATTTATGTCTGTGTCCCTTATGAAGCAAGATATGTGGGATAATTGTGAAAAGTCAAGAAGTGTGTTTATGGTGTGGCAGATGCACCACTCTGCTGTGCTGATATAAAAAAGTGAAATACATCACTTTTAAGTCTGGAGAAAGATACTCATAGGTTGATTCTGTTGTGTTCCACTTGCTTGAGGAGAAAAGCAGCACCACTGAAGTGCTTGCCTGATATGTGGATCACTTTGCATGTGGTAGCTCACAAAGCTTTGCCGCTTCAGTTATTCCTAATCCGAAGGTGGAAAGGGAATAGAAGTACTAAATTCAAGTACAGGAATTACCATAAATAAGGTACACTGTGCCTACATGGAGGCAAGCTGAGAGGCAGAAAAGTGGAGAACCCTGAATTTTGCATATGGTGTTTAATACACCATGAAATGTGTAATGGGGGAAACTCAGAGAAAAGATACAGCTCAAATTATGGGGAAGGGAGTGATATGGTTATACATCAGTTGAGAATGCAAAGAGATTCTGTTTTGTTATAATAAGATGTAAATATCAGATATTTGTGCTATATGTTCTATGGCAAATATGTTGAATAATATGGGAGACAAATGTGGAATGAAGATTATATGTGAAAATGTCTATGTTAACTGGTATTGTTGAAAAGCTTTGTTACATATCGAACAGTAACAATGATAAAGTTGAAAACAGAGTAACTTTTCTGGCTTGACAAAGTAATGCAGATGTCATATTTAATGATTCCTATTTGGCATCCAGCATATTCATTCTACAAACATATCTCTAAAATTTCAACCTCTTAAGATGGGTGAATCACATATTTATGATGCTTTACATGAAGATCCACCTGATGGTAGCACTAAAGAGGGATGTTTGACTGCTTTGATGATGGGAGGACAAGAACAATTCTTAGCCTTTTGCTGGTAGTCAAAAATAATTAGAAAAGTGATACACAGTACCATCACAGAAAAAACTGTTTGCCATTTGAAATAACCTAGACAATGTACTCTTTCTAGCTATGGCTTTTTCTGAGCTCCGGTATGGTAAATCAAGGCATGACACAATACAGATAATTTGTATCACAGTTATAATTTTGACTGAGGAAATTAACTCTGCAAACCACATTGCAGAAAAAAATGCCTAAGATCGCCTTTCTATATAGAAGGACTTCCACTTGAAGATGGAACATGGCATACTGACCGCTGAATCTCTGTGCAAACTGTTGTGTATTTTTTTTCTTTTCTTTTTGAGAGAGTGAGAAATTACCAAGTCTACAGTTCCTTCTTTTTTTGAGAGTTTTACTGCAGCCTCTGTTTTGTGATACACTTATCACAGCACCAACTTTGCATATACTTTATGACAGTTTTTCAGCAGTATTTGCCTTAATGTCAGTGTTTATGCTTTTGCTGTGGCTTAGAGGTTTCCTATCAAAACATCGAAAAAAAAGAAGTTATGTACTCACCATAACGCTCCATCTGAGTAGGTAACTTCATTTATCAGCAACCTGTGGGTTTCGGATCCGACTCGGATCCGAGCCGGCAGCATACCAAGATAAACTACCGAGCTCCAAGCTCCTCCACCTTACCCATACTACCCTGCAACCTCCTTCCAATCCTCAGATCGAGTTTGCCACCTGCACAAAATAACAAAACAAACTAACAACAAGAGAAACCTGACTCAAAGACAAAACAAAACTCAAGCATCCAAACCTCGAGCTCAGCTAAATAACCATCCAGGTTAGGGGAAAGGAGGAAGGGACGGTTGCTGACAAATGAAGTTACCTACTCAGATGAAACGTTATGGTGAGTACATAACTTCTTTATCTGAAGTAGTTAACTTCATTTGCTCAGCAACCTGTGGGACAGAGTCCCCAACTACCCAAAATCTTGGGAGGCCCTCAAGGAAGAATATTCCGGAGCACTGCAGAACCAAAAGCAGCCCTTCCTCTAGACACCAAATCTAGTTTATAATGAGAAATAAAGGTGAGAGAGGACTCTCAGGTAGCCGCTGAACAAATTTCATCCAGGGAAATTCTAGACCACAATGCAGCAGACATTGCCATAGAACGCGTAGAATGAGCATGAACTCCCATTTGTTCTGGCAAGCCAGATTCTCTATATGCTAAGAGGATACAACTCGAAATCCACCTGGCAAGAGTCACTTTAGAAACTGGTTTCCCTAGAAAAGGTTTTGCAAAGGAGACGAAAAGTTGGTCAAATTTACGAAAGACAGACATCCTGGGTAAATGAAAACGTAACTGTCTGTGAACATCCAGTGAATGAAGTATATACTCCCCTTTGTTTTGGTAATTAGGGAAAAATACCAGCAAATTAATGGATTGATTAATGTTCATCTCGGAAGCAACTTTAGGAAAAAAGGAGGGATTAGTCCTGAGAAATACCCTGTCCTTGTGAAATACAAGGTATGGAGGTTTGACACAAAGAGCCTGAAGCTCCGACACTCTCATGGCTGAGGTAATGGCTACCAAAAAGGCAGTCTTCCATGACAAGAACTTCAGATCAATGGAAGCTGCGGGTTTGAACAGAGTCGCGACTAACGCCTGAAGAACCAAGGTCAGGTCCCACGGTGGGGATGAATTTCTAATAGGAGGTCTCAAAAGAAAGGTATCTTTTAGAAAGGCCTTACAAATTCTGGTAGCAGCGAGAGAACCAAGGTTGTCCCCAGTATGGAAATGGGAAATAGCAGCCAGCTGAACCTTTACAGTAGATGAGCTGGCCCCCTGCTGAAAAATATAAGACAAGAATTCTAGAACCGCTGGAATAGGAGCGGTAAAGAGATCCAAGTTCTTACGTGAAGCCCAAATGGAAAAATTTTTCCATTTACTATTGTAAATCTTCCTGGTAGAGGGTTTATGTGCCACCACCAGAATGGACTTGACTAGGGAAGAGATACCGGGAGTACTGGCAACTAAGGGAATTGGATCAGCCAAGCTGAGAGCTTGAGCTCATCCAGGTTCAGAGGGGCCATTCCCGAGGGATGAGAGATAAGATCCGGAATGGGATCCAAGATCTAGAGAGGAGCTATGAGATGAGACCATAGGCAGGGGAACCAGACTTCACCTGGCCAGAATGGGGCTATGAGTATAATCTTGCTCCCCAACCGATGAGCTTTCTGCAAAAATTTTGTCATCAGTGGAAGTGGTGGATATGCATAAAGAAGACCGGGCGGCCAAGCATGGACCAGAGCGTCTCTGGGGACTTCCCCTAAAGGAGGAATTAGAGCGAAAAACTTGCTGCACTTTGCGTTGGAAGGCAATGAGAAGAGATCGCAGCAAAGCTGACCCCACTTGCAGAAGATCTGTTCCGCTACGGAAGAATTCAGAGACCACTCGTAAGGAGAGAGGATAGTTCTGCTCAATTTGTCCGCCAGAATGTTGGACCGACCCGGAATGTGCATCGCTAACAGGAAGCAGTTGGTGGAGATCGCCCATTCCCAAACTCTCATGGCTTCTCGGCAAAGAGGGTAAGACCTGGTTCCCCCCTGTTTGTTGATATACCAGACTACCAACATATTGTCTGACTGGATCGCAATAGTCCCCGGAGGAAGGAAGGAAGGCATGAAGGGCCTGCAACGCTAAAAGGATCGCCCTCATCTCCAGTACATTTATATGCAGAATGGTCTCCATCTGAGTCCACGTGCCTTGGACAGTCCTGCCTGCACAATACCCCCCCATCCTAGGTAGGAGGCGTCCGTGGTCACTGTGGCCTAGGGTAGGGGCATAACAAAAGGTCATCCTTCCCGAAGGGCTCGGGATTGGAGCCACCACATGAGGGAGTTCCTGCAAACCCTGCTGAGGGGAATCGGCAAGTCTAGTGGATGGTGTAGAATGGACCACTGGACTTGCAAGTCCACTGTAGAACCCTCATGTGCAGACGAGCGTAAGGGATCAAATTGATCGCTGCTGCCATGGACCCCAAAGCTCCCAGGATTAACTCTGCTGGGGGAGCAGGAGACTGAAGAAGAGCTAGTACTTGCAGAGTCATGCTGTGAAGTCTGTCTGGTGTTAGGAAAGACTTGGCCTGAAGGGAATCTATCCTGGCCCCTATAAAGTCTATAACCTGAACAGGTTGGAGGAACGACTTCTTGACATTTATAGTGATCCCCAACTGGGATGATAAATGGAGGAAGAAGTCCCTGGCTAGAGAGAGTAGATGCCTTGTGGGGGTGGTGAGGAGCCAGTCGTCTAGGTACGGAAAGACCTGTATGCCCTGCAGCCTCAGGTGGGCTGCTACAAATACCATGACCTTGGTGAACACGTGGGGTCTGTGGTGAGACTGAAGGGTAGGACCCTGAACTGGTAATGACTGGCCCCTAGCCGAAAGCGGAGAAACCTCCTGGACCATCTGTCCATGGGAATATGGTAGTACGCATCCTTGAGGTCTATGGAGCACATCCAGTCCTATTCCTGCAAGAGGGGCAGGATGGATTGAAGTGTGACTATCTGGAATTTCTCCTTAGCAATGAAAAGATTCATTGTGGACAGGTTGAGGATCGGCCTTAAGTCCCCCGTCTTTTTGGCACCAGAAAAAACCTGGAGTAAACACCTAACCCGGACTGGTCTGGGGGCACATGCTGGATGGCTCTTTTTTCTAACAGCTTTTTTTTATTTCCAAAGCTGCGGCCTCCCTTTGAGTGGGTGGAACATCTGGGAGGCGTCTTGAGTAAGGGGGCTTGTTTATGACGGGGATTGAATAGCCTCTGGATATTATCTGAAGCACCCAGCGATCTGTTGTGATGGACTCCCATTGAGCCAGGTGCCTCAAAAAACACCCCCCTACTGCCTCCAGAGAGAAGCAGTTGGGCAACCCTTCAGAGCTGCTGCGTGGGTTGGTCAGACAAAGGTTCCCATGACCCGAAGTTCTTCGGTCCCCCTCTGGGCCGGCGTCCACCTTGTCCCCCTTGGCCTCTGGGGGAGAAGGGGTCCTGAGTGTACCAGGCCTGCTGAGATTTCTGGAACCACATCTTCTCCTGCCCTCGCTGGTTCCTAGAGAAGAAACTTTGAGGAGTAGAGATGTGGATTCCGACGGCTGACGTTTTCCCGTCTTTCTCGCTCTGGACCAGCGTCTCGCGGACAGTCTTCGAAGAACAGGGTAGACCTGTCAAAGGGTGCATTCGCGAAGGATACCTTGAAGGGTTCCGAGAAAAGCCGAAGCCAGGCATGAAGCCTTAAGGCGATACCGGACTCGCTAGCTCTAGCGGCTCCTTCCGTGGTGTGGGAGAGTATCTGCATAAACGTATTAGACACTGATGTGGGAGTGGCCATACGAGCCCCGAAAGTCCGTTTATCCTCGGCCGACATGGACTCTGGGGGAGACTCAGCATACTCTTTAACCAGGTCCCGCTGTAGTCTGATTATATAGGCCAAGTAATTCAGTTCCCTAACAGAGAAGGTAGCTGGAGCAAACATCCGCTTTCCAATATGTTCCACTGCCCGAGACTCCTTGTCAGGGGGATGGACTGAAGAACTGTCCTGAGCTAGTTCCTTTTTGGTGGCCGCCACCACCACCATGGCATCTACAGGGGAACCCTTGCCCCATAATGCTTTGTCTGCAGGGGGCTCAGAATCTTGTCGGGCCTTCTGGGGATTGGCTCTACAGTGTCCGGTTCCTTCCACGCCCTGGTGGTAATCAGGTCGAGCAGGGGGTCAGCTGGGGAGGACACCCAAGAGGTAGATGGGCCTGTGTCGAACGCCTCTAGGAATACCGACTCATCCGAGGAAGGTTTTTGGGTGGACCACCCCCCCCCCTTTGGCGGAGCATTTCTATAATGTCTCCAAAGGAGATGTCGTCGGGGGTGACCTGGGAGAACCTTCCCCTTCCTCCAAATCGGTATCCTCAGTGAGGGACTCAGCAGAGTCCAAGTGCCTCCTCTTGCACAGGCGTTTGTAAGGAATCTCCTCAGGGGGACTGTCCGAGGGGGGCTCACCAACGGATTCATGTTCCTCCAGGGGAACTGGCTGGGGCATCAATGACACAGGCTGTCCCTGGGACTGGATGATGGAGGACAAACCGAGCTGCAAGGGAGCAGGGGCGGACCCTGAGGAAAGAGTGAGGGGTTTCGATCCTCTAGAGAGAACCCTCTCCACAAAGTTGAATGCCAATGGGGAACCAGCCTCTCTAAGACAGGTGGCCGGCACCCTCGGATCCAACAAAGGGATCAGTGTCGGAGCCGAAGCGCTTAGACCTGAGTGGATGGTGTGCTCCAACTGCAAAGGAGCCAAAGACACACTCACCCCCTCGGATCCGATGCCCAGCTCTCGGCCCCGAGAGCTCGGATCTGAAAAGGGATCCGATAAGCTCGAGGGCATGGCCGGCGTAGAGGTAGCAATAACCATCGGAGCTCACTCCCTGACTCCGAGGCTCTTTGGATCCAAAGACTCCAAAATCGGGTAGTGGATCGGAGAAGGTGCTATCAGGGCAAACAGTGGAGCTGAACTCCCCCCTGGAGGGGGGGGGAGGCAGTAACACTCCCATCTGCAGCTGAGTTTGCAAGAAGCGACGCATCATCCGGTCCATATCTGCCTCCGAGAGTCTGCGAGTAGATCTGGAAGAGGCCACCGAAGCCGGCCGGGAGGGCCGACGTGACGACCTCTAAGATGGTCGGGCCACCTCCTCCGGCTCTGAAGAGAAGTGTGGGGAACAGAGCCGTGGGGAGGAAGGCTTGGTAATCTTCAATGGAGAAGAGAGAACCTTAGTGGGAGGGGCCGAGGGGTCCAATTCGGCCAGCCATTTGTGGCTTCTCTCTCACTCTTTCTTTCTCTTTCTCTCTCTCTCCCTTCTCTCTTTTCTGTCCTTTTTTGCCTCTCGCTCTCCCTGAGACAAGGTGTGAGGGTGAGTCCCAGACAGGGGAGGAGTGCCAGATGGTTGGGCAACTGCAGCCGCGGCTGTAGCTACAGAGGGGGAAGAGGAAGAAGAAGCTGACTCCGCGGGTAGGAGACCCGCCAGAATCAGCTTGTTCTTCCTATCTCGCAAGGCCCGGGGGTTAAAGGCTGCACAGATCTGGCAGCCTGAGGAAAGGTGGGGAACCCGCAAGCAAAGAACACACTGAGTGTGACCATCCGCTGGCGACAGCTTATGGCCACACTCAGTGCACTTAGGAAAGGTAGTTTTCTGGCTTTCAGCCATACCTTCACACACATGCACACCTAAAGGGAAAAGAGGGGCCTACCAGGGGATAGAGATTACCAAGGATAAGAGGGGGCTAGATTAGTTAAGAAGAAAACTAATATCTAAATATATAGAAATATACTACACACACACAGCTAACAATTAGACTACCCAAATATTTTTAGAAAAATATAAGAATTAGCTGCACTTTCCTGGAGCTCGAAGAATACAATGCTTGGCAAAGCCGCGGTAAACGAGATCTGGGGATTGGAAGGAGGTTGCAGGGTAGTATGGGTAAGGGGGAGGGGCTTGGAGCTCGGATCTTTAGCTTGGTATGCTGCCGGCTCGGATCCGAGTCAGATCCAAAACCCACCTGTTGCTGATCAAATGAAGTTAACTACTTCAGATCTATAAATAGTGAATGACCGAAAATTCCAGAACTTGATATGCTTTTTGCGAGATCGCAGTACATTGAAGATCGGAATATTTGCCCTTTCCTCACTGTAGTGCAGTTTCGGAGTTGTTATATATATATTTAGTGGGGGGTGTGGAGGGAGCAAGCCCACCATAATAGCGAGTTTAAGGTCCGGCATTTTCAACCTTTAAGTCGTTCGCTATTTATAGTTTTCGATGTTCTGATATAGACCCGACTTAGACTGTGAACTGTGTGTGTATGTATATCTCCGTGGTGTTGCCTGTGCAGCTAGGAAGTTCAAGAGAGTCAAGTTTCACTTGTTTTGTTCAACCTTTTCAATATCCATATGAATAATAAGGAAATTATTTGATAATGAGCAGCCCCCCACAATAGTGAGTTTGAAGTCTGGCATTTTCGACCTTTAGGTCATTCGCTATTTATAGTTTTTGATGTTCTGATATAGACTCTGCTTAGACTGTGAACTGTTTGTGTATGTATATCTCCGTGGTGTTGCCTGTGCAGCTAGGAAGTTCAAGAAAGTCAAGTTTCACTTGTCTTGTTCAACCTTTTCAATATCCATATGAATAATAAGGAAATTATTTGATAATGAGATAGCTTCATTTTGTAATCAACCTTTAAACTAATGAAATAAATACTAAGAGGCAGCATCACTAAAACCTTAGCAATACAGTTGAATATATATTAATTTTTGCAATACCTTCAGACAACCATTTTAGTGAATGCACGTACTTCTTTAAGGGTTTGCCATCACAGAGCAGCAAGCAATTAAATTATTGATGCCATAGATGAAGGGAATTTAATATCAGATTGTAATATATAGTAGCTAGCTAATAACAGGTACAATGCTAAGCAAAAATCACTATAGGCTTTCACTTACACTGTCAGTTGTGCGGGAGTTCAATGGCTTAAAACATGGATTTAGCAATTTTTTTTCTTACATAGCTCCACATTTTTGTGCTATTGTAAATCTCCCTTCTTTCAGCTCTTTGCCCCCCCCCCCCTTATTTTTAAAGATATTTTGGAGTTTAAATCTGACACTACATTTAGGGTCTTGACTTAACAATCAATCTAACTTTGTAGATAGAAAGAGATGGTATCTGCTGCATCAGATGCAAGATAGAGTTAATGATCAGCATTTTTTTATAAGTTAAACATTAGGTGTCATTCTAATCTCACCTAAAACAAAATGTGATAACAACATGCCATAGGCCTTTACCTGAATAAAAGGGCACTGTCACTTAGGGTTTACTCCTGGCCTAACTGCAAGTCCATTGTATTTTTAGTCATTAAGTTAGCCTGTAGTGTCCCAGCATTCTCTCAAAATCAAACCAAACATTTTTTTTTGCATTTTTCCATGTTTAATGTTATTGGTTATAGGATTTTGGCTAATCATTTATATGGACTTTGGAGCTAACAGCTTTAAGCAAAGATGATCAAATAAAGCCATCTGTGGATAAATAAAGCATTATCCACACACAGGAGTGGATTATTGCTATTAAACAATGGTATTTAAAGCATACATTAATTACATGTTTAAATAATACATTTTCTACTAGAAATTCTCTGAGTAATCCTTTTCCACAGTCTTCCACAACTGAGGATGGCTTCCTTAGGTACTGCACATGCTTCAGACATGTATGTGCTGAAACGTGCACAGTGCACTAGGTTAAATGCAATTTCTGCCACTTTGTTTTTGTTTGTGTTAAGAAATTACTGTTTATGTTCACACGTTTGATGGTTAATAGGTGCTTACTAAGCTATTCATTTGTGAGAATCTTAAGAAGCCTAGCCCAGTATTTCCATGGTACTTATTAACTCTGACATTTTGCAAACTAAATCTCCAAATATGGGCTGCACAAGTATATATTGGTACTTACATGTTTTCCCTATGCATGAAGGTCATTGGAGTAAAACCAGAAATTAATTTGTAGTTACTCATCCATACATCCAAGTTATGTTTTAATAGAGTAAAAGAAATACTCTGCTTTGCGGGGAAAGGAAGCTGGTGCCACAAAACTGGTATTCTCTGGGGCACATACCTGTTCCTCCAGCATGTTCTGCTAATCATATAAAATAGGTTGAGGTCCCTTGAGCGGGTGCTTCTGATGCCACTGAACTTCTGAATATGTAATAGGTCTGATAGAACAAGGCTTTGAAAAGGTCTGTATAGATTTTGTGATCTCTAAGCTTTTGATTTTCTTATTAAGGAAGTATTGTGATCATTTCAGCTGTGACATATGTTCTTATTTGAACAGGTACATACCCAAAAGGGGTATTATATACAATGGTCAGCCTAATGAGTGTCTAGTACAAAAGAACAATAAAATCCCTGGATCTTATGCCATACACTTCAGTATAAGCTGTGTGATAAAAAGGACTTCCTTACAATGGTGAATTAGTGGTGATCAAAGGACAGTTCTTTGCCAGCATAGTTTCCTAGATTTCTAACTACAAGATCAGTTTTAGGGGGGTTGTTGTCAATGTGGTAGGTATAAAGGCAGTCAAGCTTGCTGAAGTATACAATTACACATTTCTTAGCATTTAGTTTCCATTCATTGTTTTGACACCATCTATTTGATTTGTTTGTGACACGCCCTCTTGTAGGATCAAGTATCCTTTGGATAGTGTATTATGGCATCACATTTCTAGTCATCTGTAGACTTGGTCAGCCACAGTCCCTTAACATCAGCCTTGACCTCTTAGAAGTGAATGCCAAAGAGAAGTAGCCCATGGACTGAACCCAGGGGCACTCCAGTAGTGATGGCCCTTTTGGAAGGGGTAGGGCCACCCACCCTTACATCCTGTGCTTTATTTGTAAGCCAGTTTGCTATTCAATGACACAGGGGTTAACATTTTGCTGGGAGAGTTTATCTATGATGCTTGTGGGTGGGATGGTGTTAAATACCTTTACAAGGTCCACACAGGCACTGTGCACTGATTTGCCCTCATCCACTGCCTCAGTGACTTTTTTTGAAGATGTCAACCAGATTAAGTAGGCAGGACTTGCACTAGTTAGGGAGGTTTGTGGACTCTTGATAATGTGGCAATGAGGAAAACATATTTTAACATTTTTTGACCCTTTTTTTATCTTTAATTTGTTTGCATTTGGGAACAGTGGAAGTTTGTTGTTCATCCTTGTAATAGTTGAATTTATTTTCTCTGCACTGTGGATAACAGCTGCAACTATTATTTACAGCCACCATACCTTTCAACATCTTACAGCAAGAAATCTGGACAAAGACACAAACAATGGGGGACAAAGGCCCAAAAAATAGGGGCATTTTTAAATATTGCTCTTACAAACTTAGAAAGCTAATAGAATAACAGGTATTGCATTAACATGGATTTTTCTCAAGGATATGAAATCTGAAACTCAAATGTCTGCCATTACTTTCTGACGTCAATCCTCTATAATTTGCAAGTTATTTACCAAAAGAGAAATGGACCAAAATATGAGTCAAAAATCTTGACAACTGAAAGGTATGATGGACATATGGATTACTCTAATCAGAATGCACATTTCTGAATAGTAATATTTTTAATTATATACTAGCTAACATTTGAACATGGGTTAATGATTAAATTAGTAACTGGAAAGATAAACTGGATCAGACCCAAAACTGTATTAAAGTAGTATACTTGCTGTCACATTGTCAGCCTAGCTATCTGGAATTTTGTAATTAATTATATGTTATTTGTGAATATTAATATGATTTATACAGAAATGTAACACAAGGAGATACTGACAGCCCAGCTACGTGGAATTTTGTAAATACTTATATGTCATTTGTAAATACCAGCATGATGCAATTGCTTGTGTTACAACTATATTAGAACTGTATGTTATGTGTATATCAAACTGCTGCTTGTGTTACAACTATATTAGAAATGTATGTTATGTGTATATCAAACTGCTGGACCACAACAGATATTTTAAAGTACTGAGTAGAAATGTATATGAACTATTGTAACAATTTAGATATAAATATATATATATATATATATATATATATATATATATAAACAGGAGATTAACTTGCAAAACTTAAGAATAGTTGAGGTTAAGTTACTTTAGAGCTGGGCCATAAACAAAAGATGTTATCTCTCAGTTTCAGTGCAGTAGCAGACACAATGTCTAGAGCTAGAAGTTTTTTCTGTATTGTCTTGAAAGAGAGGTAGTTACTAGGATTGAGATGTGGAAGTGTTTAATGATTTATGATGTCCAACAGCTGCACAGCTCTGAACAGAAGCCTTTATTTATGTATATTTCACAGGGAGATGCTAAATGTTGGTAGTTTCTGACAATGGGGGTTTAGCTTGGGAACTAAAGTCAGGTGACAAAAAGTGATGTCATCCAAGCTAACCCAGCAGTAATATTTGATTTTAATTTAAGAACTCTCTGAGAGAGAGAAAAGAGGGCATTCTGTATCTGTCTTTGATCTGACAAAATTCACTCACCACATCTGCTTGCTTGTTGTTCTGTAAGTAAGTTTTTAGGGCAAAGTAACTCTTTTAGATTCAGATAGGAATATAGTAAACTACAGCTTAGATGTTTTCTTTATTTATTTGAAACTGTCCTGCAATGTTGTTTTAAATATTTCCTGTGATTTTGAATTCTGATGTAACTGATTGCTTAATTAGGATTGTCTTGTTCTTTTATTATTTATTATTAAATATAGTTAAAACTTTCAATTGTGGCTGGTCTGTTTAGCGATATTTTGGCTCTTAGAGTACTGGCATATCTATTTGGTGACACTGTACAGGCCACTCCTAATAGCCTGGAACTTGGTCAAATTACCATTTCGATTACTAGTAACATTACAAAGTAGGATTGGCTACCCTTTGCTAAGGGCCTTAAAATAGCTGATAAAGAGTGGCTGGTGGCAGTTGGAACTACCTTATAGTCTGCATAGAAGGAGGAATAGCTAAAAAACCCATGCCAGCCTTCCCCAAGGTGTGTGTGTGTTTTTGTATATAAATCAAACCTCAGAGAGTGTGTGTGTGTGTGTGTCTCAACTAATTTGGCAGGGACACAAACCACTGGTTGGACAGAGTGGGTGATGGAGGTTTTGGCTTGGCCACTCAGCTGAGATTGCAACCCTATAGCTGGTGGGGAGTCTTATTGGGGATCTGGAGAAGGAGGGAGAAACCAGCCCCAGACTGACTGTGATCTCTGTGTGCTCTTAAGGGAACTTGCACTTTACTGTTTGTGTACTTGTCATCCTTCCAATGTGTACATTCCCCACTGCTGCCAGTGGTGAGGATTGAGGCTCCTTGATTACTGGGCCAGTGCAGGGATGTCACATATCAGTTGGTGGGCAGTGCTGGGATATTCACATCACATATTGATTGGCTTGTAGTGATGGGGTATCCACATATTAGGATTAATTGGTGAACTATTGAATTCCTGTAGCCTGTAAACAGTGGTCACTGAAGGTGTTTGTACTCTTAATCAGCCACACAGTGAACATTCAGAGTTTCATATCACAATTGTTTTATTTTTTTTTTTGTTAGCTTAGTTAGTCAGGAAGAGCAGGCAAGCATGTCAGCAGAGGAGTATGGCAAGCTGACAAGGAGCCATTTGGCTAAGATGTTCCAGGCTAAAGGACTGGTGCATGCCAACCTGACTAAAGCAGAAATTATTGCAGCTTTAGTTACAGCTGCATCACAGAATAGCAACCAAGAAGACAATCAGACTGGCCCTGGGAATGTACAACTCTCAGAATATGGACAGTTCAGCCTTTCCACAGAGGACATAAAAATTCTTCTGGAGTTAAAGACACTTGAACTGGAGGCCAAACTTTTGGAAATAGAAGCAGCAGAGAGACTGAGATGTCTGGAGGCTGAGGAAAATAAGAAACTGAGATGTCTGGAGGCTGAGGAAAATGAGAAGCTGCAACATCTGGAAGCTGAGGAGAATGAGTGGCAGAGGCAACATGAAAAGGAGATGCTGATTCTTTGCCAAGGTCATGGAGTTAATGGGGAAGGGAGTAATTGAACCCCAGAAGCAACAAAGGTCAGTAAATGTCTTCCACAATTTACAGAGGGAGATCATTTTGATAGTTTCATTCATATGTTTGAAAGGGTATGTAAACAGTATAATGCTGACCAAGGGATATGGATATGGTTCCTGACCCCCTTACTCCATGGTAAAGCTGTAACTGCTATTTCTAAATTGTCTGATACTGATTGCTTAAATTATATTACTGTAAAATATTTTCTTTTAAAACGTCTTAAGTCAACACCTGAGGCTTATAGGAAAAGGTTTAGTGAGCAGATACACAAGGCAGATGAAAGTGTGTGTGAAAATATTGCTGAACTAAGCACTCATTTTCATAGGAGGGTGAGTGGGTGTCAGGTCACCACTTTTGAAGGGCTGGCAGACCTTTTGGTGAGGGAACAAGCCCTTAGCACATTGCCTGAGGACATGAGAGTCTGGTTAGTGGATAGAGAATGTAACACAGCAGATGAGTTGGGGGAAAAGGGAGACCTATACCTAGCAAGCAAGGTATCACTGCACAGGAAAGGGATACCCAGTGCTGCTAATGGGTCTAAGGGAACCCATGGTGGGCAGCCTAGACCGCCCCAACAGAGTCCACCAGTAGCAGGGGAAGCCACTAATCCAGCTACACATTCAGGACCAAGGGTTAAATGTTTTAAATGCAACCAGTGGGGACATGTAGCATATAGATGTCCAGTGACACAAGGTGGGGAACAAAAGGTGGGAGGAGCCAGTAAGTGGTAATGACAGAATGCCAGCAGTAAGCTGTCTCAAGGCAACAAAGGTACCAAACTACCACAAAAGGTTATATCCTATCTTAGTAAATGGGAAAGAGGTCATAGCTAAGAGAGAGTGAGAGAGACATAGTCTATGACCTAACCATTGTGAAGCCTGCAATGGTTAAAGAGGAGCACTACCTGCTTGGGCAATCTACTCCAGGGCAGAGGTGAGTAGTAGTACTCTAGCTGACAGTGAGGCACCACATGACAGAGAAATACCAGACTTGCTGTGGAAAGGGAGCTGGGAAGGGTTACCAACAGAGAGTTGAGACAGGCTCAGCTCTCAGACCCTACATTACAAGGCCTGAGGAAGGTAGCCAGTGAGGCACCTGATTCTCAAGGGAAGGGGGAATCTGTATACTGGGACAAAGGGTTACTGAATAGAGAGTGGACCCCTGAGGGAGGGCTAGAGGGTGAGAGAATACAGCAGTTGTTAGTGTCCAAAGCCTACTGTCTGGCATTTCTAGCCATAGACCAGAATATTCCCTTTGCAGGTCATATGGGCATAAAGCATACCAAGAGACATATTATGCAGAACTTTTATTGATCTGGGATTTCTAGAGATGTAACAGGGTACTGCAGGATCTGTGAGCAGTGCCATAAGGTAGGCAAGGCAGGAGACAAGGTAAAAGCTCCTTTGATGCCTTTGCCTGTGATTGAGGAGCCATTTCAGAGGGTAGCTATGGATATTGTGGGGCATCTGAGTACCCCAAGTTCCAGATGGAAAAAGTATATCCTAGTGGTAGTAAATTATGCTGCCAGATACCCTGAGGCGGTGGCTGTGTCCTCCATTGAGGCAGAAAAGGTGGCAAATACTTTATTAGAGTTTTTCAGCAGGGCAGGTTTCCCAAAAGAAATACTGACTGACAGAGGAGCCAGTTTCACGTCAGCCCTGCTGGCTTGTCTGTGGAAGCACTGTGGGGTGGAGCACCTAAAGACCACCCCCTACCATCCCCAGGCTAATGGTCTTTTTGATAGGTTAAACTCTATACTCAACCATGCTATGGGCATTTGCAGACCAGTTTAAGAGGGAGTGGGACAAATATTTGCTCCATCTATTGTTTGCTTACAGAGAGATGCCCCAGGAATCCACAGGTTTTTCACCCTTTGAGATGCTCTAGGGGAATAGGGTGAGGGGACCTCTAGATTTGATTTGAGATGAATGGGAGTGTGAGTGTGAATCCCACAAGGAGTCTGTTGTGGCATACGTCCTAAACTTTAGGACAAGGCTCAGGGAGCTCATGGGCTTGGCCCAGGAGAATCTGGCAGAAGTCCAACAGCAGAAAAAGGTCTGGTATAAGAGGAATGCTCGAGCTAGAGAGTATGCTGTTGGGCAGCAGATAATGGTTCTCATTCCTGTCAGATACAGCAAGCTGCAGGCAGCCTGGGAGGGACCCTTCAAGGTGGTAAGGAAGGTCAGTGATGTTAACTACATGGTAGAACTGCTAGGCAGGAGCACAAACTGTGCCATGTTAGCATGATGAAACCTTACCATGATAGGGAGGCACTTTGCTAAGTATTTGCAGTACAAGGCAGTAGGAGTCCTAGGGGGATCTATGGCTACAGGGAGCCAGCCAGGAAAATCCCAAATTACTATGGTGGAGCCGAAGGTTGCAGGCATGTGATGGGACAGTGCAGCACTGCACTGAGGTCAGCAATGCCAAGTCAGCTGGAATCTCAAGACAGGGAATGGGGTAAGGTATTCCCAGATAGGCTCAACCCTCTCAAGCAACGTTTCTCAAGGGTTACTTGAAAAACTAGCTTGAGTTTTCGGGGGGGGGGGGAGAAATGTCACATTGTCAGCCTAGCTATCTGGAATTTTGTAAATAATTATATGTCATTTGTGAATATTAATATGACTTATATAGAAATGTAACAAAATGAAATACTGCCAGCCCAGCTATCTGGAATTTTGTAAACATTTACATGTCATTTGTGAATACCACCATGATGCAATTGCTTGTGTTACCACTATATTAGAACTGTATGTTATGGGTATATCAAACTGCTGGACCAGAAGAGATATTTATAAAGTACTGAGCAGAAATGTATATGCATTAGTGTAACTGTTTACTTAAGAATAGCTGAGGTTAAGTTACTTTATAGTTGGGCCATAAATAAAAGGTGTTATCTTTCAGTTTCAGTGCAGTAGCAGACACAATGTCTAGAGCTAGATGTTTTTTGTATTGTCTTGAAATAAAAGTAATTCCTAGGATTGAGATGTGGAAGTGTTTTATTGATTTATGACTTCCAACAGGTGTACAGCTCTGAGCAGAAGCCTTTATGTATTTTTCACAGGAGATGCTAAATGCTGGTAGTTTCTGACAATGGGGGTTTAGCTTGGGAATGAAAGTCAGGTGACAAAAAGTAATGTCATCCAAGCTAACCCAGCAGTAATATTTGATATTAATTTAAGAACTCTGAGAGAGAGAGAGAAGACGGCATTTTGTACATGTCCTTGATCTGACAACATCCACTCACCAAGTCTGCCTGCTTGCTCTGTAAGTAAGTTTTTAGGGCATAGTAACTCTTTTAGATTCAGATAGGAACATAAAGTATAGCTTACATGTTTTCTTTATTTATTTGAGATTGTCCTGCAGTGTTGTTTTAAATATTTCCTGTGATTTTGAACTCTGATGTAACTGATTGCTTACTGAGTATTGTCTTGTTCTTTTATTATTTATTATTAAATATATTTAAACCTTTCTATTGTGGCTGGTCTGTTTAGAGATGTTTAAGCTCTTAAGCGTACTGGCATATATATTTGGTGACACTGTACAGGCCACTCCTAGCTTGTGCACAACATGCTATGTTTTTTACATAGGTAAAACTAACCGTATGCTTAAAGACAGAATACTAGAACACTGCAGGGATATTCAGAATGCAAAAGATACAAATGCTTTGGCACAACATATAGCAAAGGAAGGTGATAGTCACACATTTAAATTCCTTGTTTTAGAAGTTATTGATGAAGGGATTAGAGGTGGTGACCTGAAGAACATTACAGAAGCAACAGAACAGAAGTGGATTCTGCGGTTTCATGCAGATAAGCTTCCAGGCTTGAATAGTAAAGTTTCACTAAAACCATTTCTAAAAGCCAGAGCATTACAACATTAAGATTATTTTTATGCATTCAATTTCAATATGTTATTTATCTAAATAGATTTAAAGTGCCCTTTTAAAAAATGTTTTTATATGTGTTAAGATATTATATTTTTAAAAGCTTTGTGTCAGTACTAATTGAAGAAATTTGATTGGCTGACTTTGTACTTAAATTGAATTGGTTTTCTGATTTCTGTAGTGTGAGGAAGCGGTTAGTTAGACCATGAAAGCGCTTATGTTGTATATAATAAATGAATATATATTTTTTTCTTTTTGCTGTGTCTAACCGAGTTTTTATACCTTTATTACAATACAAAAACTATTCAACTGACCTAACACAAAATTTGCAACCGCCTACCCATCTCATCTTAGACACAGAAAAGATCTCTAAGACACTTTTTGGTCCTCAGCTTAGCTGTCTGCCACCAGTCATGTCCCAGAGCCCCTTTTTGATCATCATGTCCCCCTTCCTAAATTAGCAGGGGAATCCTTAGTGTAAGCACTTCCCTAAATTGCAATGTGTATTACATATGTGCATGCCTCTGAACAAATGCTATTCATCTCTACTAATCACAGCTACTCCTCTGGTTGTAACCCCAGTCCTGCATATGTGATAGGTGTGCAGGTAAATAATCTACTCCACTCTATCCCCTAGTTGATGCCCCAGGGAACAGGTTATCTTAACACATTAGCTGAAATCCCCATTAAATCCAACACCTTTCTGCGGGAACTTCTACAATTCATCAATAAATTGGCTGACCTACATTGTCAATGGTCTACATGCCCAATGATTCCTTAACAATATAAATGCTAACTCTCTTTTAACAATAACTAGCCATCCTGCTAAGGGCCCCAGTATCTCTGAGCTACTCCTCACACATATGGCCACTTCTTGTACTCCATGTCTGTCCATTCTGCCTAGTTAAAATCAGACACCTTTTCTTATAAAACTGGTGGCACTTCCCTTGTAAATGCCTCTGTGCTTAGGAAACTCAAAGGCAAATCTTTTCCAGCTATTTGATGACCTAAAAAAATTTTGCTGTAATTCTCTACTATGGATACCCTTGCTAAAGCTGCTGCCTATACCTCTGACTTCTACTCTCATTTAAACAGTCGTATTGATAAGCTAGTCTGCTCTTAAAGTGGTTGATACAGTTTAGACCACACACAGTGTGATACAGAGCTCAGGTTTGACCACAAATGCAATATCATCTTTTTAAAGCAAGTTTTGCATTACAAATCAGGACTGAATGATCACACCTTCCAAACAACTTGCAGCCCAGGCAACTGCCCCCCTCACTCCCCCTCAGTTATGCCACTGATCCTAGCTGACAAATTTAGTGTATATTTTACTCCACTCACAATTACAGCTACTCCACAGATTCCACAATCACAGCCACCCCCTTTAATTATTTTGGAACAAGTTCTCTCAGTCGTTTCAAAAGCTAAGAACACCTCATCCATGGGTTCAAACAGTATACGAAGTTGTCTGATTATCAGTGTGATGACCCTCCACCTCTGTCCCAGAAATCAAGGAGCCTCAATCCTCACCACTGGCACCAGTGGGGGAAGTTCTCTGGGAGGATAAGAGGTACACATACAGTTTCTCCAGCTGCAGCTCTCTGCATCAAGCACAATCAAGCACAATTTCCCTTAACAGCATACAGGGAGCATAGTCAGTCTGTGGGCTGGTTCCTCTCTCTTTCCCCAGATCGCCAATAAGACTCCCCACTGGCACAGCTATAGAGATGAGTCCTTAGCCAGGGTTCCAAGCCAAGTCCAACAACCCTCTCTCTATCCAAGCAGTGCTTCTTGTCCCTGTCCAAATATCTGGCGCACACACTCTTTGAGATTTGACTTTCTCACACACACACACACACACACACACACACACACACACACACACACACACACACACACACACACACCTGGGAAAGGCGGGCACAGGTTTACTAGCTATGCCCATTTTTTCCCAGACTATAAGGTAGTTATCACTGCCACTAGAACCCCTCACCAACTACTTTAAGACCCTTAAAGGTTGTCCAATTTTACTGCGTAATATTAATACAAATGGTAGTTTGACCAAGAGCAAGGCTATTAGGAGTGGCCCACACAGTGTCACCAAACAAATATGCAAATACTCTCAAAACTTAAATATCTCTACAAAGATCAGCCACAATGAAAAGTTTAAATATATTTAATAACAAATGATAAAAGAACAAGAAAACAGTAAATATATATTCACAGTGACATCAGAGTTCAAATCACAGGAAATATTTCAAATAACATTGAAGGACAGGCTCAGACAAATAAAGAAAAATAATATGTATACTAAGCTTCACTATAATCCTGACTGAATCTAAGAGAATTATACTATTCCCTGCTTACTTAATAGAGCAAGGCAGATGATGTGGTGAATGGTCCTTCTTGTTGTCAGGCCCAAGACAGAATGCAGAATTCTCGGTCTCAATAACAGACGCCTCAAAGTATTACCTAAAATATTATTTCTGAGATAGCTTGCAGAATCATCACTTATGGTCATCTAACTTCTACTTCCAATTCAAACCCCCATTGCTGGAAGCATTGTAACACCAGCATCTTGTACAACATACAGTTCTAATACATTTTGTCCTTTCATCACACCTCTCCCCCCTCGAAGACTCAAGCTTGTTTTTCAAGTGCCCCTTGAGAAACGTTGCTTCAGAGGAATGTGCCTATCTGGGAATACATTAGCCCACACCCTGTCTTGAGATCCCAGCTGCACAGGCACTGCTTATCCCACTGCAGTGCTGCACTGTCATATCATATGTCTGCAACCCTATTCTCCACCTTAGTAATATGGCCTTTTGCTGGCTGACTTGATGTAGCCATGTTAAGGGATTGTGGTCTGTAACTACAGTGAATTTCCTTCCATACAGATAAGGCTGACGTTTCTGCAGTACCCATACTATGGCTAGATATTCATTTTCTACAGCTGCACAGCATTCTAACCTGGGTTGAATCCTATGGCAGTGATATACCACTGGGTGCTCTTCTCCTTCTGAGCAAACGTGGCTGAGTACAGCCCCCACCCCATGGTCTGAACCATCTACCTGCACAACAAATTATTTGCTGTAATCTGGACCAGCTAACACAGGTCGTCCTCCAAAGCTCCTTTAAGCTTCTGTAATGCCTGCTCACATGCTGGGGTCCACACTACCTTATCTGGCCTGTTTTTCCTTGTCAGGTCTGTGAGGGGAGCAGCTATGGTACTATAATTGAGGACAAACTTTCTATAGTACCCTGCTGTCCTTAAAAATGCCCTCAACTGCTTTTTGGTAAGTTAGGCAGGCCATGCCTGAATGGCTTCCACTTTGGCAGGCTCTGGCCTGATCTTGCCACTCCTCACTCTATGTCCCAGGTAGGAGACCTCTGCCATACCCACCTGACACTTACTGGGCTTAATGTTCAACCCTGCCCTCTGTAATCTGCCCAGCACCTCCCTGACATGCTGAAGGTGCTCTTGCCAAGAATTAATATAGATGGCAACATCATCCAGATAAGCAAGGGCAAAATCTCCTTCTCCAGCTAGAATATGATCTAGCAGCCATCGGAAAGTTGTTGGAGCATTTTTCATTCCAAAAGGCATTTTCATGAACTCATACAAGCCGAAAGGAGTCACAAAGGTTGACCTCTCTCTAGCACTGGGAGTCAAGGGAACCTGCCAGTAGCCCTTGGAAAGATCAATAGTGGTAAGATATGTAGCCCCACACAGTTCCTCAGGGCTTCATATGTCCTAGGCATGGGGTAAGCGTCTGACTCTGTGTAACTATTTAGTTTCCTGTAGTCCACAAAGAACTTGGTTCTGCTATCTTTCTTTGGTACCAGCACCACTGGGGAGGCCCAGGGACTGTTGGACTCCTGGATTACCAGAAGTTCCAACATTTCCTGTATCTCCTCCTTCAGAGTCTGATTGACTCTCTCAGGCACCCTATAAAGGGGCCTGCTTAACAGACCTTTGGGGTCCTGTATCCACATTGTGTGGATACTCCCTGGTTTTCAAGTGAACATGCCCCCAAACTCGTGTAACACTGTTCGGATTTCTCGAACCTGGGTTGGGGATAGCTGCTGGGACATTGCTACCCCTTCCACTGAGATGTCAGTTTGAGCCTTACTGAGATCAGTCACCAGATCTCCCTCAGATTCCTCCTACCACCTACTGCAAATACTCAGCACAAGGGCCTATCTATCATGGTAAGGTTTCATCATGTTAACATGGTACAATTTGTGCCCCTGCCTCCTGCCTAGCAGTTCTACCATGTAGTTAACATCATTGATCTTCCTTACCACTTTGAATGGTCCCTCCTAAGTTGCCTGCAGCTTAATGTGTCTGACAGGAATGAGAACTATAACCTGTTGCCCTACAGCATACTCTCTGGGTTGAGCATTCCTGTCATACCAGACGTTTTTCTGCTGTTGGGCTTCTGCCAGGTTCACCTGGGCCAAGCCCATGAGTTCTCTGAGCCTTGACTTGAGGTTTAGAACATACGCCACAACAGACTCCTTGTGGTATTCACACTCACCCTCCCACTCATCGCAAATCAAATCTAGAGGTTCTCTCACCTGATGCTCATACAGCAACTCAAAGGGTGAAAAATATGTGGATTCCTGGGGTACCTCTCTGTATGCAAACAGCAGATGGGGCAAATATTTGTCCCATTCTCTCTCAAACCAGTAGCATGGTCTTTAGTGTAGAGTTTAACCTCTCCACAAGACCATTAGTCTGGGGATGGTAAGGTGTCGTCTTTAGGTGCTTCTCCCCAAAGTGCTTCCACAGAGAAGCTAGCAGGTCTGACATGAAATTGGCACCTCTCTCAGTCAGTATTTCTCTTGGGAAACCTACCCTGCTGAAAATCTCTAGCAAAGCCTTTGCCATCTTCTCTGCCTCAATGGAGGACAGAAACACCGCCTCAGGGTATCTGGTAGCAGAATCTACTACCACTAGGATATACTTCTTCCCTGTGGAACTTGGGGTACTCAGAGTCCCCACAATATCCATAGCTACCCTCTGAAATGGCTCCTCAATCACAGGCAAAGGCACCAAATGAGCTTTGGCCTTCTTTCCTGCCTTGCCTACTTTTTGGCACTGCTCAGAGGCCTGCAGTACCCTGTTACATCCCTTGCAATCCCTGCCAATAAAAGTTCTGCATAATACATCTCTTGGTATGCTTTATTCCCATATGACCTGCAAAGGGAATTTCGTGGCTATGGCTAGAAGTACTAGATGGTAGACTCTGGGCACTACCAACTACTGTATTCTCTCACCCTCTAGCCCTCCCTCGGGGGTCCATTCTCTATATGGTAACCCTTTGTTTCAGTATACGGAATCCCCTTTTCCTTGAAAATCAGGTGCCTCCCTAGCTAACTTCCTCAAGCCTTGTAAAGTAGGGTCTGAGAGCTGAGCCTGTCTCCACTCTCTCTTTGTAGCTCTCCTTCCACTGGAAGTCTGGTATCCTCTGACAGTGGTGCCTCACTGTCAGCCTGGGTACTACTACTCACCTCTGCCCTTGCAGTCACTCTGTCCAAAGGAACATTAGTGCCCACCAGCAGCTGTGCTCACCTTCAGTCTCACTGCTACAGGGTAGCTTCCTCCCTGAAGTAGCCACCTCACCAGCCCTGGCTTCAAGTGTGCAGTCTGTCTGGGTCCGCCCAGGCTACCAAACCCACAAGCCTGTCTCCCAGCCTGACTGCATGTAACTGCATGTACAGAAGGTACTGCATTATCAAAATCATTCTCTATCAGGACATCTGCAATGATATCCTCAAACACACCTACTTGCCTGTTTCCTTTTCCATCCTCCCGGTCAAGGTGAACCCAAGCCAAAGGTATTTGGAATGGGGTCTCAACTAAAGCTCTGACTGGAGTAGACTGTTCAAGAAAGTAATGCTTCTCTTTAACCATTGCAGGAATCACAATGGTTAAGTCAGAAACTGTGTCTCTCTTAGCAGTGGCCAGTTTCCCATCTACTAAGATAGGATATAACCTCTTGTGGTAGTCTGGTACCATTGTTTTCTCCGGACAACTTACTACTGGCATTCTGTTATTCCCACTTGCTGCCTCCCCTACCTTTTGTTCCCCAGCTTGCCTCCATGGACATCTATATGATACGTGGCCCAATTGGTTACGTTTAAAACATTTAACCCCTGATCCTGGCCTTGTACCTGAACTAGTGCCTTCCCATGTTACTGGTGGACTCTGTTGGTGTGGCTTAGGCTGCCCACCATGGGTTCCGTTATATCCATGTGCAAAACTGGGTATCACTTTCATGTGAAGTGATGCCCTGCTTGCTAGCTATAGGTCTCCTTTTTCCCAACTAATCTGTGGTGTTGCATTCCCTATCAGCCAACGAGATTGTCATGTCCTCAGGCAAAGTGCTAAGGACTTGTTCCCTCACCAAAATGTCTGCCAGCCCTTCAAAAGTGGTGACCTGACACCCACTCACCCACTTATGAAATTAAGTGCTTAACTCAGCAATATAATCAAACACACACTTTCATCTGCCTTGTGTCTATGCTCACAAAACTTTTCTATAAGCTTCAGGTGTTAACTTAAAGCATTCCAATAAACAATTTTTAACTGTGTTATAATTTAAGCAATCAGTATCAGACAATTTAGAAATAGACGTTACAGCTTTACCATGGAGTAAGGGGGTGAGGAACTATACCCAGAGCCCTCAGTCAACATTATACTGTTTGCATACTCTTTCAGACATATGAATAAAACTATTAAAATTATCACTTTCCTGGTACTGAGGAAGACCTTTACTGACCTTTATTGCTTCTGGGGTATGATTACTACCTTCCTCATTACCTACATGACCCTGGCGAAGAGTCAGCATTTCCTTTTCATGATGCCTCTGCCTCTCATTTTCTTCTACTTCCAGACATCTCAATCTCTCTTTTTCTTCATTCTCCAAATGCCAAATTAACTTTGCTGATTCTAGTTCCATCTGTTTCTCCTTTCCTTCAGCCTCCAAACACCACAGTTGCTCTGCTGATTCTAGTTCCAAACATTTAAGCCTCCAGTTCAACTCTCTTAAACTTCATATGGATTTTTAAGTCCTCTGAGGAAAAGTTGAACTGTCCTTTTTCTGAGAGCCGTACATCCCCAATGCCAGTCTGGCTGTCTTCCTGGTTTCTGGTCTGCGATGCAGCTGTGATTAAGGCTGCAATCATTTCCCCATTTGTCAGGTTGGCATGCCCCCCCACCCACACACACACATACACACACACACACACACACACACACACACACACACACACACACACACACACACACACACACACACACACACGGGAAAGGCTGGCACAGGTTTCCTAGCTATGCATCCTTTTGCCCAGACTATAACATAGTTATCACTACCATGAGAGCCCCTCGCCAGCTACTTTAAGGCCCTTAACAAAGGTTGTCCAATTTTAATCTGTAATATTAATATAAATGGTAGTTTGACCAAGAGCAAGGCTATTAGGAGTGGCCCACACAATGTCACCAAATAAATATGCAAATACTATCAAAACTTAAATATCTCTACAAAGATCAGCCGCAATGAAAGGGTTAAATATATTTAATAACAAATAATTAAAGAACAAGAAAATACTAAGTATATTCACAGTGACATCAGAGTTCAACTCACAGGAAATATTTAAAAATAACACTGAAGGACAGGATCAGACAAATAAAGAAAAACAATATCTAAACTAAGCTTCACTATATTCCTGACTGAATCTAAGAGAATTATACTATTCTCTACTTACTTAATAGAGCAAACCAGATGACGTGGTGAATGGTCCTTCTAGTTGTCAGACCCAAGACAGAACACAGAATGCTCTGTTTCACTAAGAGACTTCTAAAAATAATATCTAAAAATATTACTTCTGAGACAGCTTGCAGAATGACATCACTTCTGGTCATCTGACTTCTAGTTCCAGTGCAAACTTCCATTGCTGGAAGCTTGCGGGACTTAGCACCTACCTGTAAAAATACACACACAAGGGCTTTTGCTCAGATCTGTGGCAGGTGCTGGAAATCATAAAACAACTGCATACCTCCCCACTTCCAGAGTAGTAATTAGTTCATCCCAAAGACAATACAGAAAGCTTCCTAGTACAGACTTTGTGTCTATGGCTACATTGAAACCTATGAAATAGCATCTTTATGGCCTAGCCTATAGAGTGATTTAAACTTCAGATATATTTTAAAGTTTGCTGGACTGAGGTTAACCTCCTAATTTCCAGTTTCCTCTGTTAAAATATATACATTTAAACAGTTACAATAGTGCATGCACATTTGTGTTCTGTCCAGTAGGGTACACTGTGGATACATTTCAAACAAAAGTACTTTGCAAATACCTTTTCAACACAAACATCTGTACAAATCAGTTTGATATACACATGACATACAGTTCTAATACATTTGTAACACCAGCATCTTGTGCGATATACAGTTATAATACATTTGTAACACAAGCATCTTGTATAAATCAGTTTGATACTCACAAATGACATATAATTATTTAAAAAATTCCAGCTAGCTGTGCTGGCAGTACCTCCTTTCATCACAATCAGTACCAAATATGGTCTATCTGAACCTCTACTTAACCTCTATAATCTAAGCCTCTCAAATGGTTATATTCCTGAAGCCTGACAAATAGCCATTGTAATGCCATTATATAAGGGCAGCCCATCAATGTATAGTGGTAACTATAGACTCATTAATCTCTCTACCATCATATGTAAAGCTATGGAGCATATTATCTCATAAACTCATTAATCTGGACATTGAAAATCTCTTAACCCATGATACTCACCAATTTGTCATGAAGGTTCTACCACTTTAATCGGGTTCATATCACGTTATCGAAAGCCGATAATGTCGAATGCCACAATGTCGAACCCTATGCAGCAAACGCTAAAAATAGCGAAACTGCAGAACATCGAATTCTTTCCTAGGGAAATAATTTGGTTGTCCGTTTCTGTTGCTTTGCTATATTTAGCACTGTGGTGGAAAGTTATGGGGGTTCAGGTAAGTGTGTGATTGTGTGGACATTAGGTTTAGGACGCGGGTTACGTGAGTTAGGTTTAGGGCGCTGGTGAGGTGAGTGTGCGATAGTGACAGAGTTTAGGGTTAGGGGCGGGTTAAGTGAGTTAGGGTTAGGGCGCAGGTAAGGTGAGTGTGCGATAGTGACGGACCTTAGGGTTAGGGCTGGGTTAAGGTAAGTTGATAGATAGTAGTGTTTGTATAGTTTAGTGTAGGGTTAGATGTATGATTTTAAATGTAAGTGTGTGGATTGCTGTTTTTTGGTGCGCCTGTGTTGTGTGAATGTGTTTCGGAATAGCAAATTTTTTCCCTGGGAAAAAAATTTGCTGTTCTGAATGTTCGATATTGTGTGCTTTAGACTATTTAGGTTAGATTAAATGGTGTTCAGTGTTTTCGGCTTTCGATGACGTGATATAAACGCCTTTAATTTCATTAATTTCTTTGAAAAAGTAACTGAAGCAGTCAATAGGATAGTGTTTATGTAGTACATACAGCATATCTGGATGTAATGGAGAAGGACTTTGAAACTATTCCTCGTGCAAGCTTTACTGACAGACTTGGAAATCTGAATATAAATCTTTATGTTTTATGGTAGTTAGCTGACTGACTGACAGAGCCCATGTGATTAGCACCACAGGGATAAGTGTTGGGCCCCTTCCTAGTGTCCATCTATTTCTCAAAATTTCATGATAACAGTTCTGGTCTATGGTTATCTAAGGTTTCAGATGACTGAAACTTATGTGTTATTCTATCTTCCATTAACTCACAATTACTCCAACATGGGTTAGACCATGCTAATTGTTGCAAGAACAATGGTCTCAAATTAAATGTGAAATAATGTAGTATAGTTAATTTTGGTAAACAAAACATTTTCCCATACTATATCATACCATATGGATGACATACCCCTTCCAGTCAAACACTGTCATAAGGGATCTAGGAACTCTTGCTGATAATTCCTTATCATTTGACTTTATGTTTTCTCAGTAGTTGGAAAGCGTTCTATTTAGCCCATCTAATTTCCAAAGGCATCTGCACTAGATCCAGAAAAATCTTAATTCCACTTTATTCATATCACATTAAGCCCATTATTGAATATAATGCACCTTTTTGGCATTTACTTGTCTAAATCTATCACTCAGCTTGAGAAATCTCTGAGATACATAACTAAAAAAGATCAGTGGTCTCATGCATCTTAGTTATCAGGACAGACTAGCAGCCCTCTTTCTATACTCATTCTCTTAATAAACTCTTCCAAGGAGGTCTAGCCTTTTGAGCCATCAAAGATCCAACCCTCTTTGACCTCCTATTGCTTCAGAGAACAAATGGTATCTCAAAAATGTGGTTAAAGGAACTAAACCTTCATTAACAGATGAATAAGATGCTGTCATGATAGATTCATATCCCAACATATCCCTCACCTCTGGAACAAACTTCTAAAATGTGTCAAGCAGAGTAGCACCCTTGCCACCTTCAAGGTAAACCTAGATAATTGGAAGGGTATCCTCAAATTCTCCCCTGATCTATACTGCCTTGCCCCTCTTCAGATTGGAAAGAACTTTTAAATATTTTTTCACTCTTCTGTAATGGTCCACAGACTGATTACCTACTACTTACCTATGAACCTATGAAACCCTGGAACTGCCTGCTTTTTAAAACTCTAAATCACATTGGTATATTGCAAGTAATCTCTAGAATGAATACCTTACACCTTCATATTCTCCCTTCTTTAGTCACTTCCTAAGTTCAATAATTTTTTCTCCCCTGACTCTCTGCCTAAATGTGCCATAATCCTGTTGTTGTTCTCTTGCTTCACACTGTAATTCCTTTAAGAATTATACTAACTTTCCTTTAATTTCTCTAAACTGCTTAAAGTTTTCTCTAAATATTAAATTATTGTCATATAAGTTGTATCTATTTTACCCACTGTTGCCACATTAAGTCTAATTTGGTATAATTATTTAAATTGTAGATGTTTTTTGTATTATTTTTGAAGCTTGTAAAATTATTGTTCTTAAAATATTCTTGCAATACTTTGGAGCTTTTTTTCCTGGGCCTCCACTGAAAATGGACACTTACCCATTTGACTTCCCCAGTAATCAAATTTCAATAAATAAATTAATGTAAAAAAAATCCATATGCAAATTAGATGTTCTTTTTTGGAAGGTATCACTTACAAGAAGAGAAAACGCAGGAATATTCTTTGTCAGTTCATTTTGCCGTGGCTCATGAAAAACTATGCGCTGTATCAGAGCTTCATATCATTATAGTGTTATCTGTTCATAAACATTGATATTCCTTTATATCAAGAATCCCTATCACAAGTATGAGACCCACTACTGCAAGTTGCACAATGGCAAAATATAACCTACTGTTCCTTACAGTGAAACACTGAAAAGCAAAACTGACTATGACTCTGCTAAAACATTTTTGTAGGATGCAAGCCCCTAACCCACCCAGTATGGGGTGATTTACTTAGAGAGGAAATAGTAAGTGCAGCATCCCTATATGGGGTTTGCGACACTCATGCATTGGCCCAGTAATCAAGGTTCCTCAATCCTCATCACCAGCACCAGTGAGGGGCGTCCACATTGGAAGGATAACAAGTACACACACACAGTAAAGTATAATTTCCCTTAAGAGCACACAGAGATCACAGTTAGTTTGGGGCTGGTTTCTTCCTTTCTCTCCAGATCCCCAATAAGACTCCCCACTGGCATAGCTATAGGGTTCAGATATCAGCTGAGTGGTCAAGCCAAAACCTCCAGCACCCTCTCTGTCCAAACAGTGCTTCGTGTCCCTGCCCAAGTAGCTGACACACATACATTTTGAGATATGATTTATATACAAACAAACAGACACTCCTGGGAGGGCTGGCACAGGTTCACAAGCTATGCCCCCTTCTGCCCAGACTATACTGTAGTACTGACTGCCACCAACCACTACTAGCAGATACTATAAAGGCCCTTACCAAAGGGTGTCCAATTCTACTGTGCAATGTTATTATCATCCAACTAGTAAGTGTAACTGAGACTTGAAGGCTATTTAGGAGTGTCTTATACAGTATCACCAAATACATGCAAGTACTCTTAAGAGCTTAAATTATCTCTATACAAAACAGCCACAGTTAAGAGGTTTAAATACATTTAATAATAAAAACACAAGACAATACTTGTTAACTCAACACAATGACATTAGAGAGTTCAGAAATCACAGGAAATAATTTAAAATAACATTATAGGATAGTCTGATATAAATATAGAAAACAGCTAGACTAATCTTGCTATTTCTATCTATCTCTAAGAGAAATTATGTTCTAAATAACTTTACTTACAAGGCAAAGCAAAGTGCTGGTGAGCTGATGTGTTCAGGTTCAGACACAAATACAAAATGCCATACTTTCTTTCTGAGATAGCCCTTATATTAATACTACACATTACTGCTTAGCCATTTCAGATTACATCATTCTTGTCACTTCTCTGATTTAGTTCCCAGGCTAACAGAACTCAAAATTTAACATTTCTTTTGGATCGGCACCTGCCAGAAAAACACAGCAATAAAAGACACTTTACATGTGAAACCTAGTAATTATCTCAGTCTTAGGACAATAGAAAGAATTTCCTAGCCCAGACATCCTGTCTCCTAGCTTGAGATCATACACACTTGTAAATTCTTTACTTATCAGCTTTCTTCCAGCAGGGTGCACTGTGTTTACATTTTTGAAGCTTAGCACATAATACAGTTTTCTTACATTTGTGAAACTAGCCTGTGGATCATATTAATACTTATAATGACATTGAATTATTTATAAAGTTCTATCTACCTGGGCTGGCAGACTCACTTTTTCACAGGATGGTTAATTATCATATCCCCACTAAGTATTATATACTTGCAGAGCTGTAGCTTGCTCATCTAGTGTCCAGTGCCTATCACTGATCTAGCACCCCACCCCTTATGCTCTTCAGTTGAAGGGAAAAAAATCTGCTGTAGCAGATTACCACACAATAAATGCTAAAGTGCTGAAGTGCTCTTCAATACTGCGATTCAAAAATGCCAGTACAGAAATGAATGCATGTCCCAACTGCTACCTCTAACACCTTGCACATGGGGCAGCTATCCCCTTCTCCCCTCCCCCTTGTAATGCTTCTGTATACTAGCTCCAAGGTTGCTGTGCCTCATTGGGAAAGGGAACACTCCAAGGTACCACAACCATAGGTTCAGCATATAGTATATGCTTTTCTAAGCATAGCCCTAAAGTGTGCAATTTGACTGGCTAAACAAAGTCTGTTTAACAGGGACAAACTCCAGTTATCACCACAAAAGGTCTGTTCACCAGACAGCTTAACCTGTCAAACTTGCTGCACTAACATGCTGGCAACAACTGTGTGAAATTATGTGTGTGTGTGTGTGTGTGTGTGTGTGTGTGTGTGTGTGTGTGTGTGTATATATATATATATATATATATATATATAGTTACATATATCTATGGGTCCTAGTTGAATCACTGAGATTACATTTAATTGAACTCCAAATTACAGAGACCAGTTTCCCTAAGAAGCAATATGCCGAACACTGACTTTGCCAAAGTTCATTTCAGTGAAATGCTGGGTACAGCAAATCCTTTTTACAGCATCTTAACAGCTACATGGAGATCATACTACAGTTAAGATTGGGAAATCCACTCTTGCTGTCTATCTCAGAGTTGGTACATATAATTTGCAGGGGGGTTGGGGGGAGCAGGGGGGCTTGCCCCCCCCTGCAAAAATGTTAGGAAATGTTTGTTTTGGTGTTTACTTTTTAACTAGGTGTGATTTCAATGTGTTGTGGTTTAGCAAAGTCAGTGTTTGCATATTGTTCCTTCAGCAAACTGGTCTCAGTAATTTGGAGTTTGATTAAACATAATTTAGATGATTCAGCTAGGACCCATATACATACAGGTGTAGAGCACTGGACTGAATGGACGATGCGCCATCACCCATTAGATCGGTGTCATAATGTTGATGTCACCAATATCGACACATTCTGCACATGCTCTGGGGATTACCTCGGAACAGATTAAACCAATTGTAAGTGCTTTTGCAGGGAGGCAAGCCCACTCCCTGCATGCCCCACATCCTATGCAAATTATATATACTAACTCCAAAACCACACAGTTCCTGATGAAAGGGAACATTCCCTTACCCAGGGATTATCAACACCACACACCTGTCAACCATTTGTGTGTGTCAACCAAATGGTGTTGGCCAGACAGGTGTCAGCACATTGTCAGTTTGATCAGGTGTCCTACACCCACACACACACATATATATATATATATATATATATATATATATATATATATACACACACACACACACACACACACACACACACACACACACACACACGCACACACATGCGTATATACGTATGCATACACACACACACACACACACACACACACACACACACACACACACGCACACACATATATGTGTCTATGTGTGTGTGTGTGTGTGTGTGTGAGTGTATTTTTTATATATATATATATATATATATATATATATACATATATATATATATATATATATATAGATACAGATATATGCATACACACACATATATATACAATTAAAACAACTCCTGTAACACAGCAAACAGATTTGTTATTCTCCATTAAAAAAGCAACTAAGATCACTTAATACCACATCTCAGTGACATAAAAAACAAAAGTTGTGTACTTACTGTAATGCTAGATCAGTGTTGCCTTTTTCTGTCTGTCTCAACTATTGGGTATATTGGATCCAACCAGATATGAATCTAGCAACGTTTAAACTTTGGATTCAAGACTCAGGCTCTCTCCTGTACCCATAATCCCCCTCCACCCTCACAGTTCTTGAGATCGAGTTTGCCTGCCTATATCAAAGGCTTCTCATATTTTATATAAAAGGAAAAGGGGCTTGAAAGGACAGTACAACAGTCTCACATTGTAAAACAGATAAAGCTATGGACAAGTCCAGTACGATCAATTCACAGCCCCCAAAAAATGACAATTTGGTAGGGAGACAAAAGGAGAGAAAGTTGAGAGAGACAGAAGAAGACAATACAGATCTAGCATTTGGGTACGTACATAACTTTCGTATTCAATGTTGTCTTTTCCTTCTGCCTCAACTATTGGAACAGATTCACCAGCTACTAAAACCCAGGAGGTCTCACTGAGGGACATTCTGGAGGATGGTGGAGCCAAATAAAGCCTGGGAGCTAGAATGCAGGTCCAGCTTCTAATGGGAAACAAAGGTATGAACAGTAGACCATTTAGATGCAGATCACTCTATTAAAGAAAGCCGTGGGTGTTCCAACTGCTCTAGTAGAACTGAATAGTCACTGAATATATGCTATATCTGTAGCTATTTTAGAGGAGCTTAAAAGAGGTCTAGACCTTTGAAGAAAGCCGAAATAAAAATTCTTTCCACTTGCTTCTATAACCTTTTCTCTTAGCCGGCTTTTTGGAAGAATATAGAATATGGAATACAGAGGAAGAAAGCCTGGAATTTCTGGTGAATACTGGTAGTGGAGAAACCAAGCGGTCATTTTTGGTGCTTTGATGTCTGAGTGAGGCCAGACAGACAGGAGAGAGAGAGATACCAGTCCAGCACCCAGGGAGGGTGTATCAGATAAGGCCACATAAAAGGGAACCATATATGTCACATCTTTCTGGAGGAGTTTGGACATGAGAGAAATGGGTGGATAAGCATATAGAAAACCCAGGGGCCAAGTGTGGACCACAGCATCAGTCAGTGACCCCCTGTCCTGGGAGATGAGGGCAAAGTAGCTGCTCCACTTGGCATTGATGGAGCAGAACATAGGTCATAGCAAGGCTGGTCCCCAGCAGCTGAAGATCTCGGCAGCTACCAATTAATTAAGAAACTACAAATGAAACAGAAAAATGGATTTGCTCAGCTTGTCTGCTAAAATACTGGACTTCCCCAAGATATACACACTGCCACAAGAAAGCATTGGAAAGGCATTATCCACTGCAAAACCCTTGTGGCTTCCCGATATAATAGATATGAATGGGTTCCTCTGTTGCTTGTTAATGTACCATAGCACCAACCTGTTGTCCATCTGAACCATGGTCACATCCCTGGGGAGGGGGTCCTGAAAGATTTGCAATGCTAGGAGGCTGCCTTCATCTCTAACACACTGATGTGAAGTTTGGCCACTGTTGATGGCCATGTACTCTCAAAGTGCCCCCCCCCCAAGCAGGGAAATGTATGGGAAGTTAACCAACAGAGAATATGTTGCCTGTAGCCTCTTATTAGGCTAATCAGAAACTGCATGGGTTGATACAGCATGGACTATTGAACTGACAGGGTCCACTGCAGCACTCTTATATAAAACCTGACATGAGGGACCAAAGTTGTGAAAATTGTCATTGAACCCAAGAGGCAAAAAATGGATTTGCCAAGGTTTTGTGGTGAGATAGTATTTTAGAAGCCTGTTGATGCAGGGTAAATACTCTGGCATCTGGGAGCTTGCAATCTGCAAGGTAGTATCCAAGTGCCATTCCATGAACTCTATCATCTAAACAGGAGTTAGCTTTGACCTCTCCATGTTGATTGTAATTCCTAGGAAGAGGCATAACTGGAGCAAGGAGTCCCTGGCTTAAACAAGTAGATCCTTCATGGAAGTGGTTATAAGATGGTGATCTAGGTGCAGGAACACCTGGAATCCCTGCAGACTGAGATGTGCTGCAACTAATGTCATGCCTTTGGTGACCACTTGGGGAGCTGTGTTGAGACAGAATGACAGTGCCCTAAACTGAAAGTGACTGGCTCCTAACCAAAAGTGGAAGAACCTCCTGGACTGCTATGCTGTCTTGATGCAGTAGTATGCATCCTGTAGGTCAACTGAGCATATCCAGTCGTCTTTTCTCTAAAGAGACAAAATGGATTGAACCGTGACCATGCTGTATTTTGTCTGTCTTATAAACTGATTTAGATGTCTGAGGTCCAGAGTGGGTTTTAGATCCCCATTTTTCTTTGGAAACAAAAACAGTCTTGAGTACATTAAGGACTCTGCTGGTCTGGATAGATCTCCTGGGTGACTTGTTTCTTTAGTAGCTTTAAGACTTCCAAAACTGCTGTCTTCCTCTGACTGAGTAGAACATGAGGAAGTTTTATTTGCTTGTTTTGTGGTTGGAAAACAAAGGGAATAACATAGCCTCTGGTTATGATTCTCCACAACTAGGAATCATGTGTGATAACTAACCGGGCTTGAGGATGCAGAGAGAAGTGCCCCCACCCCCTGACCTTCTAGAGTATGGCAGTTGAGAAACATTTCAGGAGAACTGGAGGTATTTATCAGCAAAAGGGCCTCAAAATCCCTTGTTCTGGAGACCACCTATGCCATAGGAGCAACATAGGTTCATAGGTTCATAGGTAGGTACTAGGCTATTGGCCCTAGGGCCTATACAAGCCTAGCCAAAGGTACCCTGGCTTTCGCCACCCAAGAAAATTATTTTCCTGTGCCACTGTCGAGCACAGCCACAGAAGTGATTCCCCGGGGTGTATTTCCTATCTCCCATCCAATCATCAAGATTTTTCTTGAACAGTGCTAATGAGGAGCTTTGTTTGCTATAGATAGGTAGTTTGTTCCAGAGTATGGGAAGTCTCTAGGACAGGAATCTATCCCTCTAGCATGTTCTGTTTATTGTGGTGACAAGGTTTAGGTCCCTAGAGCGTGTAGCTCGTAGGGATTGGGATTTCTTTAAGTGGAGCATGTCTAAAAGCTCTGGGTTTGACATAGCTTTGTGTGTTAGGCAGAGATCGCCTCTGAGTAGGCGATATGCAACGGAGTAAAGCTGCAGTTTTTGAGACGGTCTGCATAGGGCATCTCTTTGAGGCCAGTAATCCTCTTTGTGAGGTATTTCTGTGGCCTTTCCAGTTGTTGTAGATGTCTTATGAGGTACATACCAAAAGGGGCATTGTACTCTATAATGGGTCTAATGAGTGACGAGTAGAGGGGAACAATGACCTCTTTTTTTCTGGATGAGAAACCTTTTGTGATGAGGTGTGCCACATAGAAGGATTTCCTGACTACTGTGGCGATGTGATTATCAAAGGAGAGATTACTGTCCACCTGTGTCCCAAGGTCTCTTATCACACTTTCGGTGTTAAGTAGACTACCACCTATGTGGTAGTTCATGGGTACTGAGTTTTTACCAAAAGGAATGACAATGCACTTTTTGGCATTGAGCTTGAGGCCATGGCTTTGACACCAGGCATCTGTCTCAGCAAGGCCTTTTTGTAGGATGTCAACATCTTTTGGAGTTTTGATTATGGCTCCTAGTTTGCAGTCATCTGCGAACTTTGTTAGCCAAAGACCTTCTGTGTTGGCCTGTACTTCAGAAAAGTAAATACCAAACAGGAGAGGACCCAGGACTGAACCCTGTGGTACTCCACTTGTCACTGGTCTGAAGCTGGATTTGGAGTCTGCTACTTTCACAGTGTGGGTTCTGTCAGTGAGCCAGTTGGCAACCCATCTTGTGACATAGGGATTTATACCTAGTTTAGTGAGTTTATCTATAATTCCAGAGTGGGGGATGGTGTCAAAAGCCTTGGTGAGATCTAGATAGGCTGTGTGAACCACCTTACCCTCATCAACGGCTTTGGTGACTGCTTCATATCAGGTTTAGGACACATGATCTGCCTTTTACAGACCCGAACTGGGTGGGGTCCTGAGTTTGGAGATTACCAGTGTCATTGTTTATAAGTTCCATGATGATACGCTCCATAGCCTTGCAGACCAGGCTCGTTAGGCTAATGGGGCGGTAGTTTCTGGGGTCTGTGGTGGCTCCCCATTTGTGGAGTGGGATAAATGTCGCTGTGCGCCATTCAGTGGGCACATAGCCTGAGGTGAGGCTATGATTGAACATGGTACTTAGATGGGGTGCCAGTTCATTCTGTAGTTCATGTAGAACACAGCCTGGGATGTCGTCAGGTCCCATGGATGCTGTGTTCTTGGCTTTGGATAGTGTGTTTTTTACCTGTGCAGCCGTGATTAGGAACTTTGCATTCTTCTGGTATAGAGATGGGCCCTTTAGGGGATAACAGAGGGGTAAACTTAGCACTGAACCTATCTGCCAGGATGTTGGCAATATCCGTTGGTTCTGTATATTTAGTGCCATTGTGCTGTAACTCAGAGCAGAGCTGAGTGTTGCCATTGAGATTCTTGACATAGCTATAGAATGCTTTGTGGTTGTCTTTAGAGTTGTTTTCCCCTGACCCAGGGTGTAGTCTATCCCCAGAGGTTTCATAAGCAAAGCACTGAGACTTGTGGAAACAGTCTCTTGCCACTCTTTTGGTTGAGGGAGAAAGTCTTTGGGCTCAAGAAGGCTGGTTCTTTCATAAAGGGAATTCAAAGAGGATGTTTTGAAGTTCTCCTCAAAATCGCAGAGAAGTATCCAGGCATGTTGATGTAGAGCAATGCTGGTGTATACTGCTTTGGAAGTGACACCTGCTGCATTACATAAAAGGTGCATGGAGAGATTGGATATAGACTGAAGGGTAGCAAGCTCCGAATCTATGGTCTTGCAGGATTCCACAGACAAGGAATCTGAAAGAGAATTGCACAGCTCATCAGTCAAGTCTCTCTGAAATCTGGATAAGTGAGCTAAATAGTTCACAGCACATGATACAAACATCAATGAAGCACAAGTCCACTTTCACAACCTGTCCAAAGGCCTAGACTCCCAGTTAGAGGGATGGACAGCAAAGCTCTCCTCAGAAATCACTTTCTTAGTGGCCATGGAAACTGCCATTGCATTTAGTATGAGCCCTTAGTTCAAGTGAGGGCTGTCTCACCAGGAAACCAGTATCTTGTCAAGTTTTCATGGTATGGGCTCCACAACATTCAGCTCCTTACATGCCTGTTGTAGAACCAAATCAATGAGCTCCTCAGTTGGATGGACATCCTAGGAAGAATATGGCCAGCTCCGAAGGGCTCAAGAAATAGTGATTCCTCCTGGAAGGGTGCATTGGTGGACCGTACTCCTTGTTGTTGCAATGATTCCAATATGTCTCTGATGGAGATGTCTTCCAAAGAAGATTGTAGGGTACCCCCCCCTTTCCCAAAATCAATATCTTGAGTAAGGGACTCCTGGGAGGAAGACCAAAAGCCTCCTCATGCATTAATACTTCTTATGGCCCTCTACAGTGTAGGACTTTGGGGAAGGCTTGGAAGCTAATGGGGAACTCGCTTTATGAGTGCTGTTGAGGCTTAAGGGAGCTGGCTGTCCCTGTTGATAAGGATGAAGTGAAGAGGGGGACCACAGAAACCAGACAGAATTGCGATGGAGCTAGGAGACCTCTTCTCTAGATCAAGAGATAATCCTGTCAAAGGCCAAATCTGAGACTGTACCTGAAGTGGGACCCCCTGGGATCTGAAGAAGCAAACAGAGTAGTTCTCCAAGAGTTGATCCAACTCGGCCCTGAGGCGGACACTGAAGCCAAGCTGCCCAGCACTGATCCACCTAGGGGAAGGGACAGATTCAACAGTTTGTAGTCATTGCATACCCCTGGGTACCCACATCAACCTCTAGGTTCCGAGACACCTCATGATCTGAAGCAGATGGAGTTGGGCTCGTAAGGGACACTATCGAAGTTGAAGCAGACCAGGCTATCGGCTCTGATAAGGGCATCCCATGGGGAGCACTCCACTCCAAAACCACTTGATCTGAAGGTCAGATCAGACAAGGAGAATCTAGCAGGGGGTGGGCTGTCAGGATTGGACCCAGCACTCCCAAAGAGGAAGGTGCAGGAAGGACCACCAGCTGGAACTGGGTCATCAGGAACTTCCTCATTATCCTGTTGATATTGGCTTCTGAAAGACTCCTCAATGACCAAATGGACTTGAAGTAAGAAGCCATTGATGGGGGCCTAGAAGATCAATGAGAAGTCTTCTCCTGTAAGAAAGGTGATCAGAGCTGGGAATGGGCTAGCTCAAGACAGAACCTTGGAGGACGTGTAAGAGATCAGATCCTAATCAGCTTTGTGATGCCCCTGCACTGGTTCAGTAATCAAGGAGCCTTAATCCTCACCACTAGCACCAGTGAGGGACATGCATATTGGGAGGATGACAAGTACACACACAGTAAAGTACAATTTCCCTTAAGAGTACGCAACGATCACAGTCAGTCTGAGGCTGGTTTCTCCCTTTCTCTTCAGATACCCAATAAGACTCCCCACTGGCACAGCTGTAGGGTTAAGATCCCAGCCGACTGGTCAAGCCAAAACCCTCTCTGTCCAACCAGTGCTTCGGGTCCCTGCCCATGTAGCTGACACACACACACACATACACTTTGAGATTTAATTTATATACAAACTCCTGGAGAAGGGTGGCACAGGTTCTCTAGCTATGCCCCCTTCTGCCCAGACTATAAGGTTGTAGTCACTGCCACCAACCACCTTTTATCAGCTATTATAAGGCCCTTCCCAAAGGGTGACCAATTCTACTGTGTAATGTTACTATTATCCAAATGGTAAATGTGACCAAGACTAAGGCTATTCAAGAGTGGCCTGTACAGTGTCCCCAACTACATATGCAAGTACTCTAAGAGCTTAAATATCTCTAAACAAACCAACCACAATTAAAAGGTCTGAATATATTCAATAATAAATAATAAACGCACAAGACAATAGTCAATAACTCAACACAGTGACAACAGAGTTCAGAATCACAGGAAATATTTTAAAACAACATTGCAGGACAGTCTCATGTAAATACATAAAACATCTAAACTAATATTACTATACTCCTATCTATCTCTAAGAGAAATACTATGATGTAAATCTTACTTATAGAGCCAGGCAAATGCAAGTGCTGAATGGATGTTTACAGGTTCAAAGACAAGATACAAAATGCCCAGACTCACTCTCTGAGATAGTTCTTAAATTACTATCAACCATTTCTGCTGGGTTATCTCATATCACATCATTCTTGTCACCTCTGCCTTTAGTTCCCAGGCTAACAGGAAATTAAAATATAACACCTCTGTGTTAAAAATACTTATCTCTTAGAAGTTTTGCCTAGAACTAGAAGTCGTAAAACTGTTAAACACTTTTACCTTGGAAACCTGTAATTATTTCTGTTTTCAGACAATACTAGCTGCAGACATTTTGTTTCCATACAGAGATAAACACCATCGTAACAATTCAACTTATTTTCTTAGAGTTTTGCTCTTTTCCAGTAGGGTGCACTGTGGTTACATTTTTGAAGATCAGCACATAACATACAGTTTACTTTCATTTGTAAGACAAGCATACAAATCATATTACTATTCACAAATGTCACAGAATTATTTACAAAATTCTAGCTAGCTGGGCTGGCAGCCTTCACAAGCTCTGAAAGGGTAACCAGCTCCAATGATCTGGAAATTTTTGAAGCCAGACCTGAAGGTCCCAAAGGATCAGGAGACCCCTTTCTGGATTTGTTCTTATCATTTTATCTTTTTCTTAGCCTTTCTCCCATCTTCTCTCCTTTTCTTTCTCTTTCTTCCTGTCCATAACTGACTTAGTTTTTTCCCCCAATTTCTTGCAATAACAGGAACCAAAAGGGGATGAGGCTGATTCTCTCTCTTTGTAGCAGGAAGAAGGCCTTTCAAAACCAACTTTGTGCAGTGATCAGAAAAGGCCCTAGGTCCAAAAGAGGAACAAGAAGAGCAATCCTCATCAAGATGAGCTGCTCTCAGTCAGTAAATGCACTGTTGAACATTGCGGGACACTCACATATACTCCAGCAAGAAAAATGTAACTAACACTAGAACAAACTCACATACTAAGACAAAAGCAACACCAATCACTATTCAAAAAACTCTTATAAAACACTATCAAATATAACAAAGTTGACAAATACCTAACGGTAGCTTATATCAACAGGAAGAGAATTGCAATTTTTTTAGCAATAAAGAGAAGGGAAAGATGGGAAGAAAACTACTATGAAAAAAAAAACATATGCAAAAGATATAGATATCTTGTGTGGGAAAAATGCTATTAGTGGAAAATATGAAAAAGATAAAAGATATGTGGAATTCTACTATTAATACTAATAAAAGGAAAGAAAGGAGTATAAATATCTAGTCAAAAACTAGTATTATACTTGAAAAAAAAGTTGAGCAACAGAGCTGAGCCCTTGTGTCATGTCTGAGTCTTATGAGCAGCAAATGACAGGAATTATCTGTAGAGGACATGAACCTGAAACTTGGATTCAAGAGTCTAAAAGTTGCTAGCTTCAGATCGGGTTGGATCTGCTACACCAAATAATTGAGGCGATGGAAAAGACAACATTAGATCATAAGTTATGAACTTACCATAACAGTGGATCTTCCCTAGTATATCCACTTAATGTGTTGGAATATCTGTGATCCGATTTAGTAAGCTTGCATATCTCCAAGTTCTCAGGCTCTTTCCTTAGTCTCACAATATATCTGTCTCCTCTGTTGCCTCAGTTTAGGTTTGCTGTGCAACCCCTGATCAGAGCACATAACAGCTACTAGTAAATTGGACGTGAGAGCAGACAGGCTTCAGAGTAACTCTACTAGGCCAGACTACAGTGAAGAACTGTGAGAAATTGGAGGAGGTGAAAGGCAGCTTGTTAAAGAGGACAGATTAGGGATAATGAAGACCCAGCTTTATGGAGGCTATTATACCTTCTGCTTTACATTATCCTGTCCATCTAATTCAAATGTTAGAACAGACTTCCAAGTTACCTGATATCCTGGGTAGCATTATTAAAGAATGTTCTTATGAACAAGAAAAAATGAATACAGGCGCTGTTCTCCAGTAGCAATAAAGGCTTTCCTCTTCCGTAAAAATGAAAACAATAGTTCTATTGTACCAAAGTCCAAAAATCCAAATGGCCCCCAGGTCGATATTTCAAAGTACCAGTTTATTGCTAATTAAAATTCCACAGATTAAGCGCTTTCATCTCCTGTATGGAGACTTCATCAGAATCTGTTTATACATACACATCCTCAGTTTAAATACCTCTTGGTGGGACCATTAATTAATTAATCTTGAATTCTAATAGGCTGGCCATTTATTGTTGCAAATTGCTATTGAGGTGATTCATAAATAAACCATTAGTGCTTTTATAAAACACTTTTTGCACTAATTATATTGTTGAAAAATATGTAAAATCATAGTCCGAACATTTCAAAGTATTTACCTACCTGCAACTTATAACAATACAATTAAAATTGAGTAAATACATAATAAATAATTATTAAATACATATCAAAAAACATATGAGATCTCTAAAAAGTGTATAAAATCCATGATTCAATTAGTGTGTATATGAGCCTAAAATTGTTCCTATGCCTATTGTTATATTATAAAACTATATACTAAAATATACACTAAATTGATATAAAAAGTTATACCAGTATTTATTAACACAAGGCTCAAAGAGTAGCCATCTATTGGTGTCTCTTGGGGTCATTAGCAAGAATCTTGAGGGCTGGGTTAATGGATATGTGGTCGTTTAGTCCATAATTCCCACATGCATCCAATCTTAACTGCCAAACCATCTCTCTAAATTCAAGTTTGGTTTCCCAGTCCCCACCTCTCTCTTGCTTGACCACCTCTTCCAAAATCCAAAATTTGAAATCTGCATCTCTACATGTACAGGTGTTTCTAAATAATGCATTATTGTCATTCATTTTAATAATATCTCTGTTATGTTCGTATATACGTACCCTTAAATTACGTTCAGTTTTCCCTATGTAGTATTTCCAGCATTTCTTACAATAGCACCCCTTTTGTATAACAACTAAAATATTTGTTTCCAATCAATTTCAGATTTATACATGGAAGCTCAAGCTCTTTGGTGTCTGCCATAAAAACACATTGTGCACACCTACCACATTTAAAAGTACCATATTTACTACATGCTCCACTTATAGTATTTTTCTTTTTTTCAAATATATTTTTCAAGTTTCTATTTTTCCTAAAGGCATATCTAAGTGGTTATTGGAAGACATCTGTCTTAGTAGGCATTTTGTTGAACATTCCCCATGCATCGTTGATGCATTTTTTTATCCATCCAATCCCATTAAAATGTGTCAAAACCAAAAAGGCAGTTTCTCTTCATTATCTTTTCTAATACTAGGCATATTTTCTACCTCAATAATACCTCCATTCGTTAGTAAAGGTTTATATAGTGTATCCAATTTATCCAATACTGCTTTTTTGTTAGACTCAATCATATAGTCAGGGTATCCTCTTTCCTTAAACATATTTTGTAATATCTCCATTTCTTCCATTAAATCTGTTGTGTCAGAAGTCATTCTGGCTACTCTAATCATTTGTCCTTTTATTATATTCATTTTTGAATGGTAGGGGTGGTCACTCTTGAAATGTAAATAAGAATTCGAGAAGCACTCCTTCCTAAAAATTCTGGATTTAAATTTTTTATTCACTCTATCTTTTGTAAGTTTCACATCCAGATAATGTATTTCTTCTAAACCTAAATCATAGGTAAACTCAGACCTGGGGGCCATTTGGATTTTTGGACTTTGGTACAATAGAACTATTGTTTTCATTTTTACGGAAGAGGAAAGCCTTTATTGCTACTGGAGAACAGCGCCTGTATTCATTTTTTCTTGTTTGAAGTTGTGTGTTTTTTTCGGTTAATGTTCTTATGAATACCAACCCCAAAAGAAGACCTTAATCTGGCAGTTATGTCCAATTTATAATGCTTAGCACAGGTGTGCAACCCAGTTGAAGCTGCTGTTGTGCAAATATTATCAAATGAGAAATTTCTGAAGGAAGCAGTAGAAGTTGTAATGTATTTGTGGAATGAGCTTTTGCTTTTCTAAGTATAGCTTTACTGTTAGATTGGTGTACTAAAGTTATACAGTCTGTAAGCCATCTGGACAGGGTTACTTTGGAAGCCATTTTCCCCAGCTTGGAGGCTGCATGAGAGATAAATCACTTTCTGATTGCTTTAGTCCACTGTAAAGAGAACTGTATCTGTCTGTAAACATCCAACATGTGTAGCATGTACTCCAGTTTGTTGCGGTGATTCAAAAAACAAACAGGGATATGTAAAGTCTGATTAAGGGAAAAATCTGCAGCAATCTTCGACCTAAAGGATAGATTTGTTCTAATTTACACCCTTTCTTCTTTGTAAATGACTAGATATGGTGGTCTGAAAGACAGGGCATGTAACTCTGAAATCCTTCTGGCAAAGGTCACAGCTTCTAAAATCAAGGTCTTCCAGGAAAGAAATTTCACATCACTGGTAAAAGCTGGCTCAAGAGGAGAATGAGTCAATGCCTCTAGAAGTAGAGTGATATCCTATGAACGAATAACCAGTTTAATAGGAGGGCACAGGCATAGGGTACCTTTGAGAAAGAGAAGAATACAATTGTTGATGAAAGGTTTAAATGATGGCCAGCTGGGCCTGAATGGTGCAATACCAGAAGCCAAAGTCAAAAAGAGAAGAGAGAAAGTACAGTTGTGTAAGTAAACCTACCGTAACAGTAGATGTTTGAATGTTCACTGCTGCAGTGGCCATAGCTATATGGGCTATATCCTCTCAAGGATATAACAACTTGCAAAGCTGCAGGGCACCTTCCATGTGATCAAACCATTAGGTAGCTCAAGCTGATTTGCCTAAAAACACAGGTGTGAGTGCCATGTCCTTCAGAGGATTAACTATCATTAAGTTGAGTCACAGGCAGTCGAGTCCACACATTGCAAATATCGGAATGTTGAACACCAACATTACCAACTGTCCAACTTCCCTGACTTTCGCGGAAGTGTTTCGACCATATGAAGAGACAACCACCTGTGACTCAACTTAACGATAGTAAACCCCTTCAGAGCTTTCATCCCAATTGAGAGAGGGAGGCTGAGCCCTGAAATGAGATAACTATGAGTAAGATATATATATATATATATATATATATATATATATATATATATATATATGCACACACACACACACACACACACACACACACACTGGCATACTCAAAAAACAAAGGGGGAAGGAGGAATGGTGTGCCTACTGCAGCAGTGTTCATTCCAATATCTACTGTTATGGTACATTTACTTCCACAACTGTGCTATGTTCATCATATTGATCACTGCTGCAGTAGCCTTAGCTATATGGCTAGATTATCCTAGCTTACAACATTCGAGAAGTGGAATGGTCAAGAAGCCCCTGAAGAATGGTCCTAGCAAAGCCTTATCTAGACACAGAGAAGGAATTAAGCTTGTAGTGCTTTGTAAACGTATATATAAAGGACCATGTTGCTGCTTCTAGAATATTTCTGTAATCCAACCCTTTCCAAAAAGCCATAGATGAAGCTAAGTCCCTCATACACTGAGCATTGACCCTGCCTGGAATAGTTTTGTTGTGGTGAGAATATCAAAAGGTAAGACCCTGAGACAACTATTTTGAAATAGCCTGTTTTGTCATAGGTTGTCCATTCTTCTTACCTTCACAAGAAATGAACAAGAACAACTGATCCAAATATCTGAAAGATTCTCTTCTGTCAAGATAATACCTGAGCCGTCTGTGGACATGCAAGGTATGGAGAATCATTTCTCCCTCATTTTTAAGTTCAGGAAAGAAAACAGGGAGATGGATAGTTTGGCTTAAAGTAAACTCAGATACCACTTTAGGCATAAAAGAAGGACTAGTTCTCAAGGAAACCCTGTCTCTGTCGGAAATGATATAAGGTTGACTCACCATAAGAGCTTGTAACTCAGATATTCTTTTTGAAGAGGTCAGAGCAATCAGTAAAACTGTCTTCTATGTTAAGAACCTCAAGTCATCCTGATGAGCTGGTTCAAATGGAGCAAGTGTTAGCTACTGTAACACAAAATTAAGATCCCAAGGAGTAGCCACTGGTTTTCTTCAAGATGTCTTAGGGAAAACATCTATCAAAAACATTTTCACATGAGAATACACTGAAAGAGGGGGATCCATGGGCAGACATGCTGAAATGGCACATAAATGAATCCTGATGGAGGAGTAAGAAAGGCCAAAGGATAGTAACCCACACTAATATTGTAAAACCAAAGAAACACTGACTCTAGATGGGTGCTGGTTATGTTGTTGGCACCATCTAGAAAACCTTTTCCATTTGCTAATATATGATTTTCTATTAGCTGGCTTTATTGCCTCCATTAGTACCTGCTGACCTGTTGCACATCCTCAATAAACAGCTGCCTAAAGGGAATTAAAACCTCATCATCCTGGCAGTCAGTTAAAAGTAACTGGGGTCGGGGTGTATTAAACAGCCTTGTTCTTATATGAGTAGATCCATCCTGTGAGGAAGTTTGTGGAAATCTTGTGAAGTACCCCGGAAAAGGGTGGAAAAGCATATAAGAGCATTGCTGTCCATGGAATGGAAATGCACCTGTCTTCTAGACAATCTTGCATGGTGATTCTTCAGAGTAGAGGCAAAGAGGTCTACTTGAGGAACTCCGCAAAGATGGATCAAATCTTGGAAGACTGACCTGGTTTCGATTTGTGAGGGTCTGCCATTGTCCTGCTCAGCTTGTCTTGCCACACAGTTTTGTTCTGATGGGATGTCGGATGCCTGTAGAGTGAGACTGTTCTGTAAAGCTATATCCCAAACTAACATGGCTGGTCTGCATAAGGGGTTAAGATTTGATTCCCCCTTTTTTGTTGATTGTGGTATTGTTTTAGCAACGTGATCCATGGAACCAAAGATGATTCAGAGAGTTGAGTGTCTTGATTAGAGCAAACATCTCTTTTATATTTATATGTCTGCATTTTTTTCTTGGTGTCGCAAACGCCTTGAACTTTTATCCCTCCCTAAGCAAAGTCTGAGGCATCTGTGATGACTGTCTGCTTTGGAGCAGGGGAGGAAAAGGGGAGCACCTGGATTTACAGATATTTGCTGTCTCCACCAAGTGATTTCTCTTCTGCTAAAGTCCAGAACCGTGATTTGTAAGGAAAATTGGTGTTGGTGCTGGGTCCAAAGAGACTTCAGATACCATTGTATCTTTCTCACATGGAATCTTGCCAGGACTATCATGAGAATCATAGATATCATGAGACCCAAAATCCTGAGGTATTCCTTCACAGTGACCAAAGTCTGAGTGGAAAAGTCTAAAGATAGATCTAAATATAGATGTATTTTCCAGTGGAAGAAAAGATCTTTGAACTGAGATGCCTAGCAGACAGACACTCTGTGTGATGGAGTCAAAAATTACTTCTGAGTGCTCTCTTGGAAACCCAGCTTGTGTAAGAGTTTTCTCATCCAAGTCAGAGATTTCTGACACTGAAAAATATGCAGCAAAGATAAGCAAATCATCTAAATATGGAAAAATATGGATACCCTGTAACTTGCAGTAAGCTGTAACTGGAGCAAGACTTTGTGAACACTCTTGGTACAGTGGATAGCCCAAAGGGTAAGGTGGTGAACTGATATTGTGATCCAGACATTTAAAACCTTAAGAAACACCTGAAATCTGGATGAATAGGGATGTGGTCATAAGCATCTTTCAAATCTAGTGCTAGCAGGAAACGTGAAGTGACAGCATTTTTAATTTGGGAACTATCACAAATTGATTTAGAAAAGAAAGATCCAGAACTGGCCTCCAAGCATTTTCTTTCCCTGGCATCAAAAACATCCTTGAATAAAAACCTTCCCCAAACTGGAAAAGAGGAACTGGTTCTAGTACTACCTAGAACAACATATTTGATGGACAGGGGAAAATAGAGGAGTCTGGTCTGGTGGATGAGGAATTACCCCTCAGAAAAGAGGAATTTCCTCCCACTGCCATCAGTAAACTTGATGAATAATCTTCAGTACCCATTTGTATAAAACATCTGTTGCCAAAGACAGAAACTGAGATTGAGACTTTCTGGAAGGTAAAAGGGACTGCCAGGGTGGGAGGGGGGAATGTGGTCCCTAAATAGTCATTCTGATTGTTGGACTTTCCCTTGCTTTGGGGAGTTCCTGTATTAATTTTGGAACCCTTTTGCTGTTGCTTCTTTTAACCAACATTTTGCTGAGACTGTTTACTTGGCTTCTTACCAAAACTGGAACAAAAGAAGCACGGACGCTGGTAATCCTAAATTAGACAGCTGTTTTATTCATGTTGAATTCTGTTAAAAAAACATCCAAATACATAAAACTGGTAATCAGTTTTATGTAATTGGATGTTTTTTTTTTTTATGGAATTCTACATGAATAAAACAGCAGTGTGATTTAGGATTACCAGCGTCTCTCTGTGCTTCTTTTGTTCCTAATAAGTCTGTGAGTTTTTTTGATTTTTATTAGTTATCTTATAAAAACTGGACGAGGGATTAGAGAATTTCCTGGAAAATCTGAATGAAGGGTTAAAAAAATCTTAGAGACTCCCTGGATCAGTTTACCCCTCTCTTCACATATTTTGATAACCTCTGCAGCAGAGAGACCAAAAACTAAATCTCTGTATAAAGGAGAATTTAAAATCTCATTTTTCACATCATCAGGGAGATTGTGAGAATGCAGCCAGGCAAACCTCCTTAAAACAGCACCAGTGGTATCAACAGAGACATACACACACACTTTATGAATTATGACCTGTAAGATGGAAAAAACTAAAACATTTAAAGCAGATTTTCCTCATAAGAAAATGCAGACACAGCACTCTTCATACTTTCACAATTACTCAGAATAAACTTTAACAAATGAGCCTGACAATTCAAAATTCTTAAAATCAAAGTTGCAGAAGCATACATCTTTTTACCATACTTAGCAATTATTTTTTCATCCTTGTCAGAAACTGCAGGATTGTAATTCATTAAATGTTTAGCAGCAGTAAGAGTAACTAAAGCTATAACTGCTGGGTCAGGTTTGAGATGAATGTATGACTATCAGGAAAATTGCAGGCAGTGATACTCACATCCTCCAATGCCAACACCACTGAAGGAATGGGTGAAGGCTCTGGAAATTCCATTTGTAACAGCTCATAGTATTTTCTGTGGGACTGAAAAAACTCAGTGTTCTCCCACTGAAAACACTGGCATGTTCTTGAAATAATCTCAGAGAAAGAGAAACCCCTAGGAAGAATCAGATACTGTGCTCTCTTCTGAATCTGAATCAGAAATCTGAGAAGAAAACCCTGCATCTGCCCCTTCATCTTCATGTCCAGATTCAGAATCTTGAATCTCTTTATGAAAAGAGGCATACCTTTTTGTTTTACCAGAAACCACCTAATAAGAAGGATAAATTGCCTGCAGGTACCACAAGCCAACACCTCAACCCAGGTAGCTCTTCAGCTGAACAGCAAAACAAAAAAAAAGCACTTCCATGAAATATCCCTATCTCTCTCTCTTTACATTCCAGTGATTGGATTATCAGATTATTGCAGTTACATCCACAACCCCCACCCCCACTAGCTCTTCCACTGAAGAGGGGGGGGAGACATTTCCCTGTAATAACTCTATCACTACATTGTAGAGACTGGGTTATTATAGTTACATCCATTACCCACCTGCAAGGTAGCTCTTCAATTGAAGAAAAAAAAAAACAGGATAATGGATGGCTGATCACATGATCACACCCTCCCAACAGTTTGCACCTGGGGCAACTGCCTCTTTCACCCCACCATAGCTATGCTTCTGATTGCCTGAATTAGTCCTTGAACCAAATCTAGTAAACTACTGCTGTCCAGAGAAATTTGAGCAGAAGGAGAACCTTTTATGGTTTTCTACTTCTTTTTCTGACAGGAAAAATTGGGTCAGCAGGGTTGTTGATGGCAGCAGCAGCTTCCCCATGGATGGGTACAACATTCTGACTAAACAGGGAAGACATCCCTACTCCCTCTCCCAGGACTGACAAGAGTGGCTCTCTCTTGCTCACTGAGGGGCCTGTAACAGATGCAGAGGATGTGGCTAAACCCCTGGTCAATAGTAGGTGCAGCACCAGAAGGATTTGGGGTAAAAGATGAGTAGTCGGAGGACATTGCTTTGGCCACAGCAAAGTCAACCACCAGTGGCTGAGGTAAATTGTTAGTCTGCTGTGGTGGCAAAGATTGTTTGCTTAACTTTTACTTTTTGTGGCTGGAAGAAGGACTGAACATGAGACCGGTAGTTTGTTTCATGGGCAAATCGAAAATAGTGCCTCTTTTCCAGGTTAAACAAGCAGTACAAGCTGGTAAAAATTTCAACTCACTTTTTCCCAACAAAAAATAATCAGCATTTTAATGCATTCTGCCATCCCACGAAAGTAAGATAAATGCAGTTTCTCCACAGAAAAATGTTTTTCAACTACTTTTAAAACTGACAGGAAAAATACTCTCTCGTTTGAAAGTACAGTTTAGTCCTGTAACAGTCTATTAAAACACAAACTCCTGGATAAAAGACAATGTTCCTAACCAGGAAAGTACAACTGAAGAATAAATTTAAAATGTGGAAGTTTTTTTTTCCCTAAAGGTAACTTTGCCCAGCAATGGAACAGCACAAGCCAACCACTGATCCTTAAAAGCCGACAGATGAGTGCTCTCTTTGGCAGCAGGAAAGCTCTTAAGGGCTTAGAGCTCAAACCTGTGTATTTAGGCAGCTCAGCTAGAGCCACCTAATGGTTTAAGCATGTGGGAGGTGTCCTTAAGCTCTGAATGCTCATCAGCTATTTTATCCTTGGCAGGATATAATCCATATAGCTAAGGCTACTGAAGCTATGTTCAGTATGATGAACATACTGTAATGCTGAGGGAATTGTAATGTAGAATGGATCCCAGTAGAGAGGCAACTGCCCTGTGCAGGCAGTGCATAAACTGTAGCAATTGTTTGCTATAGTTTAAAAGAAGAATTTTTTTTCTATAAAAGGTGCAGAAGGAGGGTCGAGGGCAAGGTACAGAAATGGGACCTGAATGGCAGGGAAAGTGGGGGGATGTGTGTTGGGCAGCTGACAACCACAGAGAGGAGGAATCTGTGGTCACTGTGGCATTGGGAAGGGAAAGGATAAAGTGTCTCCCCACTGAGACTGTGGGGGACTCCATCCACCACACTGTTATCTGCAAACAGAGGATAGTCAGATGGGAGTGTTCATAGAATCCACTGACTGAGACCATTAAAGTCCACTGTAGAACCATCATATGAAACCTTGCATATGAAACATTACAACAGAAGCTGACATAAAACTGAAAACTTTCAGAATGTGTGAAGCCAGTGAAGGATTAGTAAGAAGGCTGGAATTGCAGTTCTTGAAGTTAAAAGTCTTTTGTCTGGAAGTTTGTCAATGTATGACATTGTGTCCACATTACTTCCTATGAAAATCAAAGTTTATGAAGGTCCTGGGAGACATTTGTTTCATATTTACTGAGATGTCTAAGGACAGACACTAGTGAAACAAATAGTCTGTGACCAACAATATGGACTCCCTTGTTGTGGCAGCCCAAAGCCAGTCATTCATATATGGGAACATGCAAATCCCTCTGAGCCGTAGAGGGGCTGCAAAAACTACCATGTATTTAGTGAATAATACAGGGCTGTGGTGAGACTGAAAGGTGAAACTCAGAACTGACAGGTCTATAAAGCACATCCAGTCACTCTGTTGTAGACAGGGAAGGATGGCTTGTACTGTGACCATCCGAAATTGTGTCTTTTTTATGTACTGGATTAGGCCACTTAAGTCTACAATGGACCTGAGGTCCTTTGGCTTCTTTGGAATTAAAAATAATTTGGAATAGATTCCAGACGCTTTTTGGTCTGGTGGAACATTTTAGACAGCTCTTTTTTGGAAGATGTTAGCAATCTCTTTGGCCACTGCCTTTTTCTGATGGATGGAATAACAGATAGGGGCAGGGACAGCACTATTGTAGTTGAGGAGAATGGAATGACATAATCTCTGGATATTATGCTCTTCACCCATTTGGCCTGTGAGATGACCATCCATCCATATTGGTGAAGAGACAGCCTCCCTGACTGCCTTGAGAGAGGACCAGTTGTACAACGCTTCAGGAATGCTGAAGTTGCTTCTCAAAGAAAGGACAACTGAGTCCATAGTTCTTTGGGCCTTCTCTGCGCCAGAGGCAGCATCATCTAGTGGTCTTTCTTTGTCATGGTTGCCCCTGTCTCAAGAGTCATAAGGAAAGCGTTGGGAATTTTTGAACCATAGAGTTTTAGATCTCCATCTGGTTCCTGGAAAAGAACATCTGTGGTGTCTCAAAATGAATTCTGAGACAGATTGTGTCTTACCTTCCTGCTTGCTCTTCAAGAGTAATTTTGTGGTCTTGGGAACAAAGAGTAAGGACCCATCCAAAAAAGTATTAACAAAGGAAACCTGGAAGTTGTCTGCAAAACTGCACAAGCACAACCAGGTGCAGCACTTCATCTTAATACCAGTACTTGCTGCTCTAATTGTTCTGTTGGCTGCACTTTGTGAGTCACATGGAGGGTTGGAGATGATTAGCATAGTTGCCACCTGAAACTTGAGTTGCTCTTGATTGTCAAAAGTAGCAGTCTTCCTCAAACAGTCTAATGCCTTATCTGCAAGATTTAGGGTTACCACCTGTCCCACTTTGCGAGGGACAGTCCCTCTTCGGGCACTTGTGTCCTGCAAGAAATTTGAAAAAAATGGCAAATGTCCTGAGATTTTAGGACAAAAATATATCCTATATTTTATGTGATAGTTGCATAAAACAGTTATTCTGTATGCGAAACACCTAAATGTTATAAGAAACAGAATAAGCAACTAAAATGCTACAAGAATAAGCCTTTATTTAAGCAAAAAAGTGAAGTTCTGTCCTTTGTACTGGCCGTGGGTATATTTTGCCCTGCATAATTCGATGTGTGTACCAAAAAATGTCCCACTTGGGGCATTTGAAAAGGTGGCAACTCTAGCAAGATTTATTTATTTATTTATTTATTTATATTACATCTGTTAACCGGGAAATTCCAACTGGCCACAAGTCCTTTTTCAGTGGAGGCCTGGGGAGAAAAGCTCCAAAAATCACATGTATAACATTGTCCATTTTCACAGTTACAGAAATATAACTTTAAACAGTTTACATCAAGTAAAAACTAGGATGCCAGTGGAAAAATACATTCCATGAAAAAAGCTAGGATGTATTCTACAGCTTACATCAATGCAACTAAGTTTTAGGAGAACAAGATGTTTTCTAGAGCTTACATCAATAAAACTAGGATGTCTACAGGAAAACATAACAAACAGAAAATGAAGCTAGGGTGCCTAAGGATATGGTAGGTATGAGAAGATGATGTTAGACTAGCCTGGGGAGTCACAGTTACAAATCCAGTTAGTTTGGAGGTAGGTTTTTAGAACCTTCCTAAACTGGGTTAGAGGTATTGTAGCTGAAATATTAGTGGGCAGGGTGTTCCATATTTTGTCTATGAAATCTGAATAAAGAGAGGCTCCTGTGGAGTTGCTGGGTTTAGTGACTTGAAGGAGAAGTTTATTGCTGGAGGGTAATACTCTAGTACTGAAGTAAGGAAGAATTATGTTTTGTAATGCAGGAGTTTTACAGAGGTAGTGGAGAATTGTATGTGCTATTATAAGCTGGTTATAAAGGAAAGGATGGGGAAGTTCAAGCCAGATGAGTTGTTTAAGGGGTGTGCAGTGGTGTGTTTGATGTGGACTACTACTGACAAACCTTACAATTTTATTCTACCATGTTTCAAGTTTAGATAAGTCTGTTTTTCTAAGATTGGTGAGAATAGGAGAGGCATAAAGAAGTGTGGAGTTGAGGTGGGTTTGTGCTATTTTAGCCCTGGTGGTGTTTGTGAGGAATTGTCTATTTCTGTATAGTGCTCCCAGTTTTTGTGAACTTTTTATGGTAAGTGAAATATGAATGCCAAATTTCATATAACAGTCAAATTCAACTCCTCGGAGTTTGGTGTAGTTACTTGGGGAAATAGTTGTTTTATTGTTTGAGGTGATAAAAAAAAAGTTGGTGTGGAGGTGAAGTGGTTTGTAGGGTGGAATATGAGAAATTTGGTTTTGTTGGGGTTAAGTATTACCTGAGATTTAGTAAGCCATTCTTCAACAGAAAAGAAGGAGGCTTTTGCTAGTAAGTGGAGTTCTTGGAGGGTGGGAGAGGAACAGATTGGTGTAGAGTCATCAGCATATTGGATGGCTGAGGCATCTAGAGTAGAAGTATGGAGGTTATTTGTAAATATGGATAACAGTAAAGGACCCAGGATAAGGCTTTGAGGAACACCCAGTGTTACTGGTAGTAGAAGAAAGAGTTCCTGCCTCTACTGTACTGCTTATTGCCTACCAGACAAGTAACTTTGAAACCAAGTGATGGTGGGTTTACTAAGATTGAGTTCTGAGAGGGAATTAATGAGTATCTTGTGGTTAACAATGTCAAACGCCTTGGAGAGATCCAGAAAGATAGCAGAGACATAGTTACCATTGTTACGGTGGCTATTTACTGTTTGACAGAAAGACATGAGGGTTTCTGAAGTATTGTGATAAGGTCTTAAACCATGTTGAGTGTTTGTGAGGAGGTTATGGGTATTAAGGTATTTCATGAGTTGAGTGTGTACACACCTCTCGAGTATTTTGGACACTGGTGGGACTACTGCTATTGGCCTGTAGTTAGTTAAGTCTTTTGAGTTACCTCCTTTGTGGAGAGGATGATAAAGGAGATTTTTCATATTTCAGGGACTAGGTTCTCAGACACTGAGCGGTTGATAAGAATGGAAACAGGGAACGCTATGGCCTCAGTGGCTATTTTCAGAAATTCAGCAGGGAATTTGTCAGTGACTAGGCTGGTAGGTTTAAATTTCCTAATGAACCTTTTAATAACAGTAGAGACAGGATGTAGAAAAAAGCCATAGTTGTTAGCATTGTTATAGGGTGGAAGGTTGGGGGACTGGCTGCTTTGTGGGTTAGCTAGAGTGAGAATGGATTCAGTGAAGAATTTATTGAAATGGATGGCAATATTGAGTGAGGAGTTGGTTATTTTTGGAGGTGGAGTACCTGATTTTCCAGGAAGGAGTATGTTGTTAATGGCAGACCAGAATTTTGGGGGGTTATTTTGATATTTTGTTTGTAAATTGTGGCAGTAGATGGTTGTGTCTTTTCTGACATTTTTCTTTGCCTTGTTGCACAGTTCTAGATATGCTTGCTTATCTATGTGGGATACAGTTTTGTTCCAGAATGCCCAGGCCTTATATCTGGATTTCAGCAGGGATCTAGTCTCTTTACTCAACCAAGGGGAAAAGTTGGCTTTGACTCTAATTTTTCTGGGTGGGGCTTGGGAGTTTAAGATATCTACGAAAGTAGAGTTGAAGTCCTGGACAGCATCATCCAAGTTAAAGTTCCTGAGGAGTCCAGTTACATCTTTTTAGTGTTATGTTGAAGCTAGAAGGAGGAGAAGAGGGGGAAGGCATGCCAAAAGGCAGGTAAAGGCTAGGACTGTGATAGTGAGGGTTGGAACTTTGAATGTTGGCAGTATGACTGGTATAGGGAGAGAGCTAGCTGATATGATGGAATGAAGGAAGGTTGGTATATTGTGTGTGCAAGAGACCAGATGGAAGGGGAGCAAGGCTAGGTGTATCGGAGGCGGGTTCAAATTGTTTTATCATGGTGTGGATGAGAGGGGAAATGGCGTAGGGGTTATCCTGAAGGAACAGTATGCTAAGAGTGTTTTGGAGGTGAAAAGAGTGTCGGATAGAGTGATGTTTATGAAGCTGGAAATTTATGGTGTAATGATGAATGTTGTTAGTGCATATGCTCCACAAGTTGGATGTGCGATGGTTACGAAAGAAAAAGTTTGGAGTGAGTTGGATGAAGTGGTGATGACTGTACCCAAGGGTGAGAAACTGATGATTGGAGCAGATTTCAATGAGCATGTTGGTGAAGGGAACAGAGGGGATGAGGAAGTGATGAGTAGGTATGGTGTTAAGCAAAGGAATGCAGAAGGTCAGATGGTATTGGATTTTGCGAAAAGGATGGACATGGCTGTGGTGAATACGTATTTTAACAAGAGGGAGCAGCATAGGGTGAAATACAAGAGTTTAGGAAAATGCATACAGGTGGATTATATCTTATGTAGAAGGGCCAGTCCAAAGGAGATTACAGACTGTAAAGTGGTGGCAGGGGAAAGTGTAGTTAGGCTGCATAGGATGGTGATTTGTAGGATGACATTGGTAATCAAGAAGAGGAGGAGGAGTGTGAGGGCAGCACCAAGGGTCAAATGGTGGAAACTGAAAAAGGCTAATTGTGAGTTGGAGTTCAGGGAAGAGTTAAGACAGGCACTGGGTGGCAGTGAAGAGTTACCGAATAGCTGAATAACTACAGCAGAGCTAGTAAGGGAGATGGCTAGAAAGGTGCTTGGTGTGACATCTGGAAAGAGGAAGGAGGACAAAGAGACCTGGTGGTGGAATGAAGAAGCACAGGAGAGTATACAGAGAAAGAGGTTGGCGAAGAAGTGGGATTGTCAGAGAGATGAAGAAAGTAGACAAGAGTATAAGGAGATGAGGTGCACGGCAAAGACAGAGGTGGCGAAGCCTAAGGATAAGGTGTATGAAGAGTTGTATGAAAGGTTGGACACTAAGGAGGGAGAAAAGGACCTGTACCAATTGGCTAGACAGAGGGACCGAGCTAGTAAAGATGTGCAGCAAGTAAGGGTAATAAAGGATAATGAGGGAAACATACTCACAAGCGAGGAAAGTGTGTTGAGCAGATGGAAAGAGTACTTTGAGGGGCTGATGATTGAAGAGAATGAGAGGGAGAGAAGGTTGGATGATGTGCGGATAGTGAATCATTAAGTGCAGTGGGTTAGCAAGGAGGAAGTAAGGATAGCTATGAAGAGGATGAAGAATGGAAAGGCTGTTGGTCCAGAGATGACATACCTGTGGAAGCATGAAGGTGTTAGGTGAAATGGCAGTGGAGTTTTTAACTAGCTTGTTTAATGAAATCTTGGAAAGTGAGAGGATGCCTGAGGAATTGAGAAAAAGTGTTTTGGTACCGATTGTTAAGAATAAAGGTGATGTGCAGAGCTGTAGTAACTACAGAGGTCTTAAATTGATCAGTCACAGCATGAAGTTATGGGAAAGAGTAGTGAAAGCTAGGTTAAGAAGGGAGGTGATGATTAGTGATCAGCAGTATGGTTTCAGGCCAGGAAAAAGCACTACAGATGCGATGTTTGTTCTGAGAGTGTTGATGGAGAAGTACAGAGAAGGTCAGAAGGAGTTGCATTGTATCTTTGTGTACTTAAGAGAAAGCATGTGACAGGGTGCCTAGAGAGGAGTTGTGGTATTGTATGAGGAAGTCGGGAGTGTCAGAGAAGTATGTTAGAGTGGTACAGGATATCTACGAGGGTAGTGTGACAGCGGTGAGGTCTGTGGTGGAAGTGACGGATGCGTTTAAGGTGGAAGTGGGATTACATCAAGGATCAGCTCTGAGCCCTTTCTTATTTGCAATGATGATGGACAGGTTGACAGATGAGATCAGACAGGAGTCCCAGTAGACTATGATGTTTGCAGATGACATTGTGATCTGTAGTGAGAGTAGGTAACAGATGGAGTAGACCCTGGAGAGGTGGAGATATGCTCTAGAGAGAAGAGGAATGAAGGTCAGCAGGGCTAAGACAAAATATATCTATGTGAATGAGAGGGAAGATAGAGGAATGGTGAGGATGCAGAGAGTAGAGGTAGCGAAGGTGGATGAGTTTAAATACTTGAAATCAACAGTTTAGAGTAATGGTGAGTGTGGAAGGGAGGTGAAGAAGAGAGTACAAGCAGGATGGAGTGGGTGGAGAAAAGTGTCAGAAGTGATTTTTGACAGACGAGTACCAGTAAGAGTGAAAGGGAAGGTCTACATGAGGGTAGTGAGACCAGCTATGTTATATGGGATGGAGACAGTGGCACTGATAAAAAGGCAGGAGTCAGAGCTTGACGTGGCAGAGTTGAAGATGTTAAGATTTGCACTGGGTGTGACGAGGATGGACAGGATTAGGAATAAGTATATTAGAGGGTCAGCCTAGGTTGGAAGGTTTGAAGACAAAGCCAGAGAGGCAAGATTATGTTGGTTTGGACATGTGCTGAGGAGGGATGCAGAGTATATTGGGAAAAAGATGCTAAGGATGAAGCTGCCAGGTAACAGGAAAATAGGAAGGCCTGAGTTAAGGTTTATGGATGTGGTGAGAGAGGACATGCAGGTGATTGGTGTGACAGAGCAAGATGCAGAGGAGAGGAAGAAATGGAAACAGACGATCCGCTGTGGCGACCCCTAACGGGAGCAGCCGAAAAAAGAAGATGAAGCTACATGAGCTGAAGTTTTTTTTTGTTTTGTATTATCTGATAAGTAGTGGGCTTTTCCTGGTTGGTGCAATGTCTAATTATATATGTCGGTAAGTGGTCACTCATGCTGTCAGGGAGGCAGCCAGAATGACATATAAGAGCTGGTCTGTCAGAATCCAATCAAGTACTGATTGTCTGTTGGAATTTTTGTCAGTTCTAGTGGGGGTGTGGATAAGCTGAGAATATCCATGGAGATTGGTGAAGTTTGTGGGAGAATTGGAGTCACAGGTTGACCCAGTCAATGTTGAAATCCCCCAATATTATGGTTTCATGCTGGAGGAATCTCTTTAGAATCTTGTCAAATGAGTCAAATAATTTAATGCTCTGATGGCAAACATGCTCAAAGTGTACACTCACTTCCACATGCAATACATCTTCTTAATCTCTTTGTTGAGAGGCTGGATCACTGAACTGTCACCAGACACTTCCTTCAAGGTGATCACTGCAACAGTAATGCAGTCCACCACAGGGTCCATTCTCCAATGTGGTTTGTCCAGAGGTGGACAAAAAAGCTTGTCTGGCTTTTGTAGGATGCTGTCTACTATACTGCGCTTCTGCACGCACTCTGCCTCCAGATCTAGCATATAGTCTATAGGAGGGATCACCCAAGAGTTACAAGAGGCAGATCTGAAGACCTCAAAAAGAACATCATCAAGTGAAGGGTAGTTGGTGCGACAAGTGCTCCTCTACTACATTAATTCTAAGATTTTGCTGAATTTCACATGGAGAGGACTGTAGGGACCCTTTCCCTTCACTGAGGTAAATGTCCAGGGTGAGGGAATCTGTATGAGAGTCGATGTACCTTGTCTTGCACTTATGTTTTTAAGATAAAGCCTAAGGGAACTCTTCCAAAGCACCTGAAGACCTATGATAACCTTCATAGAGGGCATGTTTAAGATCTTCAGATATGTACTTTCCATGAGGAGGATGATGACTACGAATGGTTGCAGACTAAAGTGCGCTTAGGGATGCAGCCAAGGTCAATGGAGTATCCCATGCCTGCATAGAAGAACAAGCTATGATCCTCTCGTTAAATTAAAATGACAAAATAGTTAGGTATAAACTCTTATGTCACCCAGTGGATAGCCAACTAGCTCACAGACAGGACCCAGTAAGTAAGAATTGGGGAGTCCACCTATACAAAAAGGCCAGTCTAAAGGTGAGTCTCTTAGGGATTGGTGTTGGACCCACTCTGTTTTGGCATTTATTCTCTAAAATCAAGGCCAATGTCAATGGCCTCTGGCTGACTAAATTTGCAGATGATTGCAAATTAGTAGTAGTCATAGAATCCCCCACTGGCACAAATGTTCTCCAGCAAAAGGCTGATACAGACAAATAACTGGTGTCAGAGCCATGGACTAAAACTAAATGCCAAGAAATGCATAATAGTATCCTTTGGGAAATCATCCACCTCTGGTAACTATCTTATTGACAACACACCTCTAAGAGTTTACACAGTAGTCAGGGACTTGAAGACACACAAAGACAGTAGTCAGGGACTTGGGGACACACATAAACAGTAATCTAGTGATTGACCATCATGTTGTTTACAGTAGTGAGAAAATCATTCTATGTTTTGCAACCTATAAACAAAGGTATGGCATATAGGTCCAAGGAAGTCATTGTTCCACTGTATTTGACATTCATCAGACCTATTACTGAGTACAATTTCCCCTTTGGAATGTACCTAACCAGGCAAATACCAACAATTGGAATGTCCACAGAAATTCCTCACTAAAAGAATACAGGGCATAAGTAGCAGACTGTCTCAAGGCTGTATGACTGTATTCAGTCTCCTACAGGCTGCCAAGGGGAGATCTATGCCTGGCATATAAGGCATTGTCTGATCCCACCCTGATGGATCTCCTGCATATCCACAAAACAAACAACACCAGAATTACCCATTCTAAAGATTTAAACCTTGTCTGTGCTATAAATAGGACCTGCTGAAGGACAGGTATGTATCCCAGAGACTACCCCTTCTCTGGAACAGGGTCTCCATCCATGTGAAGCGCAGTTCCTCTCTAATTCAATTAAAGTATGACTTGGACAGATGGATAGGGAACAGGAAATTTATCCTTGGTTTGGCACCTATGTCTCTAATGGATGCAGGCAGCCTTTAAAAGGTTCATCTCCCAGGCTACTGCTTGTAAATGTTTTATTTGTGTACACTAATCAAGGGTACAAGAACTTGTCAGAGATTTGGGATTCATGACTAGGCTTAAAAAGGCCCTTGTAGTCATTACCCTGGGAAACACCTATGAATCTACGAACAAATTTTAATCCAGCGAAACTGGAGACCTGCATGTCAGTACTGTGCCTGTACTGAAACTGGAGGGCATTTGAGGACAGAGGTAACAATGCTGACAGACCAAATTTCTCTGAAATCAAGTCTAGAGCCAATATCTTCAATGCCAATAACCTTGTCACTAAAAGTGGTACAGAACAAGTTGGCACCAAAGTTGGTGCTGAAGAGCCAGTTTTGATAGGTCAGCACCAAGACTCCATTGATTAATAGAAAGCAATCAGAGTCCAGTAAGTCTGACATTTCAAAGTCAGCACCAAGGGATCTTATTCTCCATGTGCAAATGTAGGAGGCTCAAGGAATGACAATGGCTCTAAAACCCCAGTACTGAAACTCATACCAGGGAAGGAGCTTCTCTCTGAAGAGTCCTATGTCCAGCCAAATCCACTCTACATACTGAGGGGGACAGAATGATACCTATGTCATTTTCGAGTCTTTACAAAGGCTGTCATCATCCTTTCCAGTTTAAATCTGTAGTGCTTCAGACTGATCTAGTAGATCTTAAAGAAACTGTAAAGGGAGGGAAGGAACGTAGAAATTCCCTCTCAGATAAATGACTGCTGGCCATCCTTCTGGGTGAGCAATCATGGATTACAATTTCCTCAGTGTGGGGAAGCCACAGAACAGGAGAAAGAGATGGCACCAACATCCCTGGAGCCAAGACCACTGGTGAAGTGTCAGCCAGGGTTTGAAAATCCTCTGATTTCCTCTCTCTTCGTCCTTCTCCTTTTCATTTTTGTCTGTTTCTCCCTATCTTTATCTTTCTCTTAGGTTCATAGATTCATAAGTTGTTACTAGGCTAACAACCACCAAGGCTTTGACAACCCCAGCCTCACACCTCAAACCATTTGGGTCGCAAGTATCATGGGCATCTATACCAAGGGGCACGTTAGTAGAGAAGTAACTAAGGATTTGTAGGAGGGGGTTAGTTAGGATAATACTTTTCTTATTGATGGCCTCTGTCCATATCGGACATGGGAGCCAGACCAGGAGTAAATTTAAGATTTCCCATCCAACTGTCAAGGTTTCATTTGAATATAGTCAAGGATGACTGTGTTTTACATGGATGGGGGGCCTATTCCATAGTGTATTGATTGATCTAGTGATTCTGTTGCTGTTTTTTTTTTTTCACAATGTGCAACAGATTTGTCAGGGCTGGGTCTGAGGAAGCCCTGTAAGCCAGGCAAAGATCCTCTCTCAGCAACCTATAGGAGGCTGAATACAGAGACACAGCCTTTAGGAGATCAGTGTAGGACAGGGTATTCATGCCCTGAATTCTCCTGGTGAGAAACCTTTGTGGGTGTTCTAGCTGTTGGAAGTTTCTAGTTAGACACATGCCAAAGGGGACACTGTATTCAATGATAGGTCTGATAAGGGCAGAGTGGTACTATAACTTCCTTGGACCTGGATGACATGCCATTACCTATAAGCTGGCGACATAGAATGATTTTCTTACTATCTTAGCTATGTGTTGGTCAAAGGCAAGATTGCTGTCTACATATATTCACTGATCCCTTACTAATGGGTTAGTATTTTATCAATAGTGCAATTAACTTGAGTTGACAATTTCCCAATAGGCATTATAATGCATTTTTTGGCATTGAGTTTAGGCCATGGCTTTGACACCAGCCATCTGTCTGTGTTAAATGTTCTTACAAGATGTTGGTGTCTTGGGGGGAATCTATAATAGCTCCCAATTTTAAATCATCTGTGAACTTGGTGAGCCAGAGGCCTTGAACATTTGTCTTGACTTCTGAGAAGCAAATGCCAAACAGGAGTGGCCCCCATCTTGAAGCCCCGGGATACTCCACTGGTGATTAGTCTCTTGGTGGAGGTGATCTCATCGATCCTGACTTCTTGGGTCCTGTCTGTCAGCCAGCCAGCAATCCAGTGAGTTATGTAGGGATTTATACCTAGCACAGAGAGTTGGTCAACAATGCCTAAGTGAGGTATTGTATTGAATACCTTGGCTAAATGAAGATACAGAGTATGCACTGTTTTACCCTCATCCATTGCCTTGGTGCGCCTCTCAAAGAAGTCTATGATTTAAGTAGGCATGACCTTCCCTTAACAAAGCCAGATTGGGATGGGTCAAGTGTCTGTAGGTTGTCAATGTCTTTCTTTATCATTTACATGATAATTCTTTCCATGGCTTTGTATATTAAGCTTGTTAGACTGATGGGTCTGCAGTTTCCTGGGTCAGTTGATGGTCTGCCTTTGTGGAGAGGAATGATTGTTGCAGTCCTTCATTCACTTGGAATGTAGCCTATTTCAAGGCTGTAGTTGAAGAGTGTTTAAGTGGTCCTGATAGGTTGTGTTATAGACTGTTCAGGAGGCAATCAGGGATGTTGTCATGACACATGGAGGCAGTGTTCTTGATTTTAGCAAGTGCTGCCTGTACCTGGTCCCTGCTAATAGTTAGGGGTAGTATATTGGAGAGGATTTCACCTGGTGGAGCTGGGGGGGAGTGCAGGTGAAGTCTGAGTTGAATTTATCAGCCAGTAGATTTATGTCACCCTGATTGGTAAAGATGGTACTGTTCACCACCAATACGTCATACAGCTGTGTGTTACCTTTAACGTTCTGGACATTAGTGAAGAAGGCCTTGTGATTGTCCTTAGCCTGCAAGGTTATCCTGATCTCATAGTTGATAATGTTTGACTTAATTAGATCTCTTAGTTTCTTATTTAGTTGTATAAGAGAGCACTTGTCTTTAAGGAAATTGTTCGTCCTGAACTTGGCCATGAGTGAGGAATCCACCAGTGGGGTTTGTTTCTGGGTTACTTCTGGTATGTACTTCAGCCTCTATGTAACCATTCACATGTTTGTATAAGGACTTTGTGAATAATTCTGCCTTGGCAGCTGTGGTCTCAGCATTTGGGGATACCTTGACTTTTGACAAACTATAACTTAATAGGATGTAGTTTGCTTTTGAATAGTTCCTAACTGTTACTGGGTTAGCTGGGTTTTCCAGGCTGACTTTTACTTCAAAGGAGACTGCTTTGTGATCCAACCTTACTAGTGAGAAAGTGACACAGGGCCGTGGGACGCTCTCCCATGTTGGTAAATACCAGATCCTGTTTGTTTGATCCTCTGGTTGGAGTGTGCACTGTCTTTTCCTGCTTGTTTGTGTTAATAAAGTCAAGGAAGCATTATACCTGTGAGTTTGAGGCAGTGTAAGTTTCCATTCTAAAAAGGGGTAGTTAAAGTCACCCATGAATAGAGTGTTTGGTTGGATGATGAGTGCCTCTAGTAGGTTCAGGTAAGAGTTATGAGACTCTAGGGGCATAGATGGTGACCTGTAATTAGCTTGATATGGTGAGGGGACCTTATCTGTGGTGATTTGCACGTGGATGAACTCCATGGTATCATCCTGTTTAACAAACCTGGAAGTATGTTTGTTGCTAACACAGACTGAGACACCTCTGTTGTTGGTTTAAATATGTGGTAGGTTATATAGCCTTGCACTGCCAGAGTACTTTTTATGGCTTTAAATCAAGTGTCTGGCATGGCACAGACGTCTACATTCTCCAGGGTGAAGAGGGCTTAAAGAATATGGAGGGTTTTTTTGGTTAGGCTCCAATTATTAACACCTTAATGTATTTGGTGACTTTTTCACTATGTTGATAACTTTGTCTATTTGACATTGTCTAAAAAAATGTATGAAGTGGATAAAATTTTAGTCAATATCTGAACGCCTACAAGTGATAGGTGCAGCTCATCATTGGGAAAGCAATGTGGTCTGATGATTATGTCTTATCATGCTGACAGATATTGGATCCTGCCTGGGGTGACACCAGAAACAAATCCAATTATTAAAATAAATCATTTTATGTTCATATTGTTGAATTATTCTTGGTAAAGGTAAAATGCTGCTCAATGCAAAGCTTGTACCTATCTGTGACATATATTCTGAGAGATCTACTATGTCTCTTTTCATATAGTCCATTGAGGTATATCTCAGGTAATTTACACCCATATGGACTGTGATAGAATCATATTGGTACCTGGGGTGCAGTGACTTGAGTGTGTGTGGGATATTGTGGATCCTGGCTCCAGACATGCAACTAATTACTATATTCTCCTTGTGTAACCTAGTGAGTGGGGTATCTGTGTGTGGCACAATGGAGTCCACAATGTCAAGAGTATTAGGTAAAGTATATGCATGCCTGATGAAATTTGCTCTTGGAGGACCATTGGGTATAAGCTTATGTGAGATGTTTGGTGTTGCTTTTGGTGTGTGCTTTAGTGATTGCTGAGGAGCAGTATTGCTGTTAGGTGGCTTTGGAGGTCTTTGAAATTTGGGAAGGTTTCTTTTAAGTATCTCAGCATAAGACAGTCTGTGTGTGTGGTGAGTGGTGTGTGTGACAGATGAAGTGCGTTATTCCTGACAACCCCATTGCAAGATATTTGCCTCCAAGGAAGTTGTGTATTTACATCTCTCACATGCCATGTTATTTTCTTTAATGATCAACTGGTTGTCTGAGAACATGAAACAATTACTACATTGTTTTAAGATGCCCAAATCTACCAAGCTGGTCACAGAGACAGCTGGAAAATTGCATCTCCATATTGTTTGGTCCTGTAATAGGGTGGACTGTTTAGGATTAAGTACTGGGTTTTAACAGGTGTATTCTAAGGTAGTGTCTGGTGTTAAAGATAAGATGTTATCCAGTGCTAGGATATGGTAGTGTTATTCCATGTGCAAGCTAGCTTGCACTAAGCTTAAGTCTGCACAATTTCACAATGCTTAACAGATTTTAGACCTAATCCTAACTTTATAGGGAATTTTACTGTCTAGGCATTTGTTACTATATAGAGTACTGCTAACCGTTGCAGATCAGAGGGCAGCTCTACTCAAACGTACCTGATTTATAGAAGAGAGAAAAAGCTTGAAAACTTGCCTTCTAGCCAATGAGCAACCACACGTTGAGCTCCCTGGAGTGCTTCCCAACTCAGTAAGACCAGATAAAATACCTTCTGCCACAAAATGGATGATCCTGGATTTTTTTAATGTAAACCAAACAACTAAGTCCCTGGCTAATTCACCCTTCGCAAGGCAGTTTGGAGGCAAACAAAAATAGAAAAGCCAACAAACAGAAAAAAATGACTATTTTGCTACAGAATTAAACACATGCTTAAAAATGCTCAAACAACAGTGATGATCACTATATAAAGCAAGTACAAATGCAGTAAAACAAGAAAATATTCATGGCTTAGCTTGGATGGCTCTGTATATAGTTGAAACAGTTGAAAAGCATTGCAGAGTTCTCTGTAAGTAAACACAGATCCTTGCAAACTTGCCTGATTTATAGCAGAGAGAAAAAAGCTTGAAAACTGACTCCTGTGCCTTCTAGCTAATAGCAGGTAAACAGCTTCTACCACAAAATGGGCGATCCATTAATTTCTTAATGTAAACTCACAGCAAAAGTAGCCATCACATGCAGATTAAACAGCAAACAACTACCTAATATTTAAGTCCCTGGCTAATTTGGAGGCAAACAGAACTAGAACAGCCAACAAAGAGATAAATGACTATTGTGCCAGAAGATTAAATAAATGCTTTAAAAATGCCTAAACAGTAGTGATCACTGTATAAAGCAAGTACAAGTGCAGTAAATCAAGACAATACCCTTAGGTTGGATGATCAGGATGCAGTTGAAATACTTGAAAAGCATTACAGAGTTCTCTGCAAGTGAACACAGAGCCTTGCAAATTTATCTTTCTCCTTCAGAATCTATGGAAGAAGTAGGAAGGAAACCTTTAAGAATCAGCGTTTTTTTCACTCTTGGAGAGAAAAAGGCCATAGCCCTTGCAGACATTGTTAGTGCCCAGGAGATGTTCCAACCCCGGGCATACCGCACAGAGGTCATGGGTATCTTGTGGTAGGAAATTATGTCTACAGCAGGCACATTGTCTGAAGCCTTTATCCATAATTTGGTAAAAGTGAAGTAAAAGTTAAAGCTAGAAGATTAACAACAACCACAACAAAAACAACAACATTATTGCAACTCATAAATTCTTCTGGCAAGGATATAGCTACTAGAAACAAAATCTTCCAAGAGAGAAATTTCAAGGAAGTGGAAGATGCTGGATCAAAAGAAGATTTTTAGTGCTTCAAGAACAAATGTGAGGTCTCACCGACTTCCAATAGGATGCCAGTCTGAGCATTAGTGCCTTGAGCACTTATACTCCTGCATTATAAAAGTTTAAAATGTAAAAGCAGAGGAAAAAACTTGTTTTTGAAACTCAGGAGGTTAGCCTCTGAGAACTATGTCTAAAGAAGGATGAAAAGTAAAACCTTGGGTCTTAATGAAAAAATAGAATTATAGGTCAGGAGACGAGTGTTAAGATGAACCATGAGGCAGGAGTCCAGGAGGAAGATACAGGCCACAAAAGCACTGAATTATAGCAAGTCCATGTAAAACTGGATAAATTATATAAAGAGGTGGTCAAAATGAACCATGTGCTGCTGGAGTATACCAACAAAACCAATAAAATACTGGAGGAAGTGGAAATAATGTTTTGATATGTTCTGATGAGTAGGTAACAAGCATCCCAGTAGAAGTTAAGGGAAAACTCATTGAGATGGAAGATAGATAATGGAGGCAGAACTTGGTGTTCCTGAGGGAGCACAGGATAGAGACTGTAGGTCATTTATGGTGGCAACACTGCATTAATGGACTGGACTACCTCAAGATAAAATTATTTTGAAGAGAGCGCACAGGGTCTACCTGATGATGAATCTGACTTATTGTTTCCCCAAGACCCATTGTAATAAAAGTACAAACTTTCCAACTTAAAGAATGGCTGCTCATAGCGCTTTGGCAAAAAGGAAACATTTTACAAGTGGAAGACCAGGGAGTATTTGCTGACCAAGATTATTCAATAGTTACCCATCAAAAAAGAAAAATAAATTGAACCTTTGTTTAAAAAATGCAGAGCTCTGGGACTGCACTTCAGAATAATCTATGTAGTGAATTTAAAAAGAAGTTATGTTCTTACCATATGTTCCATTTGTGTTGTCGATATTCATTCATTCTTGATTGTTGGGTCTCAGTTCCGTGCTTGGAACCGGCTCTGCCACTGTATCAAGCTCCCACCAGCTAGAAACTCTCGAGCTAAGGGCTACCTATAGTGTCTCTTCCCTTCCCCTCAGATTGAATTTTGCCCATAGAAGGAAAAAGGTTGAACTTTTGTCTGAGCAACTGCCCTACTACAAAACAAGGAATAGTTCCAAATTTCCAGGAGCCTTTGGAGGGGATAGGAGGGTGGGATGTCAAGAATGAATGAAGATCGAAACACTGATGGAACGTTATGGTAAGAACATAGCTTCTTTATCTGATGTTGACAATATTCATTCATTCTTGATTGTTGGGATAGAGTCCCTAGCTACTTCATGTCCCAGGAGGCCCTATTGAAGGATGTTCCTGAGCACCATACAGCCAAAGAATGCTCTTCTCCTGGAGACCATATCCAATTTTAATAAGTGATAAAGGTATGGGGGTACCCCAGGTGGCCGCTGTGCAAATGTCATCCATACAGGCTCTAGAATGAAAGGCTACTGAAGTGGAAACTGATCTGGTAGAATGGGCCTCAACCTTAGTTGATAGGTTCAGCTTATTTTGGTCATAAACAAAGGTAATGCAATCTCTCAACCATTTCGATAAAATAACTTTAGAAACAGGTTTGCCCAGTTGAGTACTTGAAAAGGACAGGAACAATTGGTCTGATTTCCTAAACGATTTGGTTCTATCCAAGTAAAAATGTAATTGTCTGTGTACATTCAGCAAATGCAAGCAGTATTCCCCTTTGTTTGAGAAATTTGGGAAGAAAACTGGTAGGTCTATGGATTGATTAATATTTGAGTCCGATACTACTTTGGGTAGAAAGGAAGGGTTAGTTCTAAGTGATAATCTGTCTTTGTGAAAAATGATATGCAATTCTGATACTCTCCTGGCTGACGTGATGGCCACCAGGAATAGGGTCTTCCAAGATAAAAATTTGTTATCACATGAAGCTGCTGGCTCAAAGGGCGGACGGACCAAACTTTGCAAGACTAGTGTTAAACTCCAAGGTTCGATGGGTTCTTTAAAAGGTGATTTCAAATGTAAAACACCCTTTAGGAAGGTTTTGCAGAAGAGATGAGACATTAATGAAAGGTCATCGAAGCCATTATGAAAATTTGAAATAGCAGCCAGATGAACTCTGATAGTCAAAGCTGAGGCTCCCGATTGGAATAAGGTTGATAAATATTCTAATACCTTATTAATCGAGGCTGAAAATGAGTCAATTCCTTCTCCATTAGACCAAAGCACAAATCTGTTCCATTTACTAAGTAGAGTTTCCTGGTGGATGGTTTATGAGAAGCCAGAAGTATCTTTTGTACTGGGGAAGATAAATTATTCTGCCTGGCAATCACTGGAAGTTGTAGGTTGGGATGGATCAGTCCCTACAGATGAGACAACAGTTCTGGAGTTGGATCCAGAGTCCACGGACAATGGACTAGATGAGGCCAAATAAAGGGGAACCAGACTTGGCGGGGCCAATAAGGTGCAATGAGGATGACTTTGCTTCTCAACCATTGGGCTTTCTTCAAAAACTGGGGAATTAGGGGGAATGGTGGAAAGGCGTAAAGTAGTCCCAGGGGCCAATCGTGTAGCACAGCATCTCTCGGGTACTCCCCCCGAGGGGTGGACAGGGCAAAGTAGCTGATGCATATGTGGTTTAAGGGGGAGGCAAACAGGTTGCAGCAAGGCTGACCCCATCGACAAAAGATTTTTGTCACCAAATTGGGATTGAGAGACCACTCGTGAGGCAGGAGAATGCATCTGCTCAGTTTGTCTGTGAACACGTTGGAATTCCCCAGAATGTGAGTTTCTATCAGAAAGTGGTTGGAGGCAATCACCCATTGCTACACTCTTTGGACTTCTTGACATAAAGGGTAGGATCTGGTTCCCCCCAATTTGTTGATTTACCAGACCACCAAAATGTTGTCTGACTGGATAGCAATTGTCCCCGAAGAAAGGACTGACTGAAATGCTTGCAACGCTGAGAGCACGACCCTCACTAATAGGATGTTGATATGCAGATTGGCCTCTAAGGGGGGCCAAGTGCCTTGGTCTGTCTTTCCCTGATAATGCCCCCACCACCCCATCAGGGATGCATCCATGGTCACTACAGCCTTGGGCTGGGAGGGTGAAAAGGGGTGACTCCATAATTCCTCTTCTGGCTTCATCCACCAATAAAGGTCCTGCTTGCATCAGTTGGTTATGCAGATTGAGTAGGACATTGGGTGTATTAACAGAGACCACTGTGATGCCAAGAGCCATTGAAACAGCCTCATGTGGTACCACGCCATAGGAACTAGGGTGATTGTCACCACCACAGACCCCAGAAGTTGTAAGACTAAACGAGCTGTGACTTTGTCTTGAGACAGTATCACCTGAAGCTGTGACCTCAGTCTTTGTAGTCTGTGGAGAGGCAGAGCAGCCACGCAGGATTTTGTGTTGAATGTTGCTCTGATGAATTCTATGTCTTGTGTGAGGGACAGTTTTGACTTTTCACTGTTTATTGAAATGCCTAAGAACTCTGACAGCTTTAGAATGGAGTCAAAGGCATGAAGCAATAGATGCCTGGTGGAGGCAGTGAGAAGCCAGTCGTCTAAATACAGAAACACACAGAATCCTTGTAGCCTTAGGTGAGCTGCTACCATTGCCATGCATCTGGTGAATACCCTGGGGGGCAGTGCTCAAAATTGGTAATGACTGGCCCCCAGCCGGAAGCAGAGGTATCTTCTGGAGTGCGTGTCCATTTTTATGTGGTAATACGCATCCTGAAGATCTATACAGCACATTCAATTGTCTTTTTCCAGAAAAGGAAGGATCAAATGTACCGTGACCATCCAGAATTCTGCCTGTCGAACAAACTTGTTCAAAACACTGAGGTCTAGAACTGGCCTCCAGTCTCCTATCTTTCTTGGCATGAGAAAGAATCTTGAGTAAAATCCAGATCCTATTTGGTCTGGTGGGACTGTTTGGATGACTCTTTCTTGAAGCAGCTTTTAGATTTCTAGTGCTGCTGTATCCCACTGACTGGGTGAAACATCGGGGATTCATCTTTGTGGTCTTGGATTAAGTTCAAAGGGGATGTGGTAACCTCTGGTAATTATGGTCTGCACCCAGGAATCTGATGTTATTGAGTGCCAGGCTAAGTGTTGCAGAGAGAATCTTCCCCTGACTGCTTCCAGAGGTAAGCAATTGGGCCACTGCTCGGGAGTGCTGGTAGGGTTGTCCAGAGAAAGAGCCTCTGGAACCTTGATTACGCAGGCCCCCTCTGCCACGGGGAGGGGTGTCTTCCTTATGAGTTCCCCCCTCTGCCCCGGGAGGAAAACTCAACATGTGTGTCCTGAAAAGGCCCTTGGGACTTCCTGAACCACATCTTTCCACCCCTCTGATTCCTGGAATAAGGTAGTTGAGGAGTGGAAAAACACACACCCACAGCAGAAAGGGTCCTTCCGTCCTTCTCACACCTGGCTAATGTGTCTCTGACTTTTGGGCCAAACAACGAGGTAGCGTCAACCGGAGTGTTGACAAAGGAAGAATTGAAAGGGTCTTCAAAGTCACATAAGTGCATCCAGGCATGACGCCTAATGGCAACGCCTGTACCCACTGCTCTGGCCGTCCCTTCGGCTGTGTGTGCGATAAGCCCCATGGACGAATTCAATATCGATTCTAGGGTCACAAGCTGGGAGGCAACCTTATCGTGTACCTCATCAGACACTGCCCCTGCCAAGGTCCCTGAGAGCTTAGTTATCAGGTCCCTTTGAAGAAGCGTGAAATGTGCCTAGAAATCCAATGACCGAATGGCAAAGACCCACTTCCGAATCTGTCCATCGTCCAAGACTCCTGGTTTGGAGGATGGACAGCAGGACTCTCCCTTGCGAGTTCCTTCTTTGTGGCTGCCACCACCACCATAGCATCTACCATTAAACCTTTAGACCAGTGGGGTTGATCTTCTTTTGCAGAGAGAATTTTGTTGGGTCTCCGGGGAATAGGCTTCACAGTGTCAGGGGCCTTCCAAGCACACTGCACGATGAGTCTAACCAATTCATCTGCAGGCGGGATCACCCAAGAAGTAGAAGGTCAGGCAAGAATAGCCTGCAAGAAGACAGAGTCCTCAGAGGAAGGATTTGTGGACTTCCAATAACCCCTCTGTTTCAAGATTTCCAGGATGTCTCCGAAGGAGACATCTTCAGGGGTTGACCGTGGGGACCCTTCCCCTTCATTGTAGTCTGTATCCTCGGTGAGATATTCTTCTGGAAAATCTAGGTGCTTCCTCTTGCACGATCTCTTATGGGTTGGCTCCTCGGAGGGAGGTCTGAGGAGGACTCCAAAGAGAGGGGACCCTGCAGCAGAGTGTCTTGCTGCTCTTGTGCCCGCTGCCCGGATGTAGCAGATTGTGACACTGTGGACCAGAGGAAACATAGATGTGACACTCCGACATGGGTGGTGCAAACTGCAAGCCTGCTGAGGCCAGTGCTCTCTCCATAATCTGAAAGGCAGGCCCACCTGAAGAGGGATAGGAGTCCGGAACCGAGAAAGACAACCTCAGAACTGGGGACACACACTGCTGTGACGAGTCCACCTCCAGAGAAGGAGCACCTAGAGGACTTGGAACTGTCAAAGCACCCAGAATCGTAGATGGCGCTGTGGAAAAATATCGGTGCCGAGCTAGGGATCCTGGAGCCGGCAGCCAAGTCATGGTCCTGTGGGTGGGTTGGCTCCGACTGAGCTGAGTACCACAGAGTGGGATCCGGAACTAATGTGAGGCCCAGCATTGGTACCGAAGTAGTTGACACCGGGAGCAGCGTCGAAGTCGAGAGATCCAAGACCTGCAGAAAGGTTAAAGGAGGGAGATAAGTTGGAGTCTTTAGAGAGCAAACCTCAGCTCCGGATGGGAGGAAGGTCCTAGATGGCTCTGGAAGACCTCTGGCTGCCAAGAGCTGATCCTCTAACCTAACTACATCAAGCTCTGAAAGGCTACTGGTGGAATGAATAGACATTCCCGAGGGATGATTCTGGATGTTCAATAAAGGGACTTAACTGTTGACCAAAAAAGGGTTCAATAGATGGGGACTACCTGGTCCTGGGGAAGGATTCGACCTTCGGCACCACAGTCAGCTGACCAATGATTTGTGCTGGAGGGGAAGTGACCGGTATGACTGGGGAAACTATTGTTAGTGCCAAGAGGGTCATAGGTACCGATGAATGGATCGGAATCGGGGTGACTTTTGTAGGCTCAGTAATAGTTTTAGGTACCGAGGTGACTTTTGCAGGCTCAGTAATAGTTGTCGGCACCACAGAGGAAGTTATGGGCTTCAGCTCCGAAATGGTTGTAGGTGTCAATTTCAAAACTTTAGCCTTCAGTTCCGAGGAAGAAACCTGGCCTTTTGAAGATTTTTAGTCATGAGATTTAGAAGAAGCTGGAACAGAGTGACGCCTTTTTTGCATCTTTCTTGGAAAACTTTGACGTCTCCTCCTCAGACAAAGCCTCACTGAAAGGACATTTTAACAGCCCCTTGAGGATTAATTTGTTGTGTCGCACTGCAAGGGTCCAAGCGCTGAAACCCTTGCAGAGTTCACATGTCGGTTGGATTTCTAAATGTGGCACCCCCAAACAATACCCACAATAAAGACGCCCATCCGAAAGTAGCAAAAGAACAGCCGAGGAGTGCTAAAAAAATCCCAGTTCTTTATTGTAAGCGCTTTCGGTCAGCCACACTATACAATGTACTTCTTCAGACAAACCTCTACCCAACATTCAATGCCTTATATAAGGCTTTTAATTAGTTAATAACTTAATAAAACAATTAATAAGCTTCCTCAGATTGATCAAACTGTTACGTGCTATAAGAATGCCATTACAAATGGAATTTAAAATGCTAAAAAGCGCAAAGAAATTTAAACATTATAATTCCTTATATAACACAAACAAAATAAGACAAATATACACCATACTAAAATGTATGCATTATCACGTTGTGTCTGTAGACAATGCAATGATAAACAGCCTCCACTTCCTATCTAGATGTTAGGCTAAAAATGTGAATCAACTATGACCCCCTTTTTTAAAAATAATATCATACTTTATATATTATAAAGAAAACTCAAGGATATTAGCATTAAAAATTGGGCCCTTGTTATGGAAGATAGCACTAGTATGGAAGGCTCAACATAACATATAGAAGAGGCCCAAATTTGAAGAGCATACTAGAATGTCAGACCACAATACCTAAAAGCAATTGGTGTATGAAAAAATGTGGCAGATGCCACCAATGCCAATTTATAAAGGTAGGTAACTGTTTTAGTATACACAACAAAATCTATAGTGTAAAAGGAAGATGTAATTGTGAGACAACAGGGGTAGTTTACCTTGCCCAATGTCAGCAGTGCCAAGGTTTCTACATAGGAAAAACAGAACGGGCACTTAAACAGAGGATTTATGAACACCCATACCAGATTGGCAAGATATCAACTACCAATGCTTTGGCAAGGCATGTTATAGACAATCCCACTTATAAATTCCATTTTATTATCATGGATCAAATAAGTAAAAATATTAGAGGTGGTCTGTGGGAACTGAAGTTGGAAGAATGTGAACGTTTATGGCAGTTAAGAACCAATGCCCATATTCCACCAGGGCTGAATGAATTTAGTTCAATTAAATGCATTCTAAGGTTAAAATCATTGGATACGTAATATGTAGTATGAAATGTGTATACATTTATTCAGTTACATTTTACTATGATGATACCACTCAATTTAAGTAGCAGTTTTCTTTATAATATATAACGTATGATATTATTTTTAAAAAAAGGGGGTCATAGTTGATTCACATTTTTAGCCTAACATCTAGATAGGAAGTGGAGGCTGCTTATCATTGCATTGTCTACAGACACAACGTGATAATACATACATTTTAGTATGGTTTATATTTGTCTTATTTTGTTTGTGTTATATATGGAATTATAATGTTTACATTTCTTTGTGCTTTTTAGCATTTTAAATTCCATTTGTAATGGCATTTCTTATAGCACTTAACAGTTTGATCAATTTCAGGAAGCGTGTTAATTGTTTTATAAACTTATTAACTAATTAAGAGCCTTATATAAGGCATTAAATGTTGGGTAGAGTTTTGTCTGAAGAAGTTCATTGTATAGTGTGGCTGAACGAATGCGCTTACAATAAAGAACTGGGATTTTTTTAGCACTCCTCGGCTGTTCTTTTGTTACTTTCAGTGGTTTTTCACAAGTGTCCTTTGAAAGATGCCCATCCGAGTTGGGCATCTTTCTTCCACATTCCTCACACTGTTTGAATCCAGTTCTTTTCTGACATATTTAAATGGAAATAGAAAGCACATACAGCAAACAATTCTCAAAGTTAAGAGAAAACAAAGATTTTTTTTTTTAAATAGGTTTTACCAACAATGGTAGGTAAGAAAATACCCATAGGAGGTAAAGAAGGGGAGGGGGAATACCAACAATGATATTTAGGTTTTACTAGAGGTAAGAGGGAATTGCGGGCCTATACCAACAATGGTAAAGCGATAAATATACCAAAAGGTAAAAAGGGAAAAATAGTACTCACGCAAACAATATCAATATTAACTAGGAAAAGCTAAATAAACAACTAGATTAAAGTTAAAGATATAAGGTTTTAGTAAGATATTTATGAAAAATAAGGTAGCACTTAACTGAGAGCATGGCTAATGCATCCTAAAACTCTACACAGCAAATGAGATCTGAGGGGAAGGGAAGAGAGGCAGTATGGGTAGCCTTATCTGGAGAGTTTCTGGCTGGCGTGAGTTTGATACAACGACTGAGCCGGAAACAAGACCCAACAATCAAGAATGACTGAAGACTGACAACATCAGATAGTATGTTTTCGTACAGCTGCTGTGTCTTTTATAGACTCAGAAGCAGCACTGAAAGAGTTGGACAGGTGCAGACAGTTTCTGGACTTATTATCAAAGGGAGAAGCAAGAAGAAATGGATGAAAAAAGCAGAAAGAATGGGGTAAATCAGAAATCAGGGTGGTGGTCTCAAAAACCATTCCCAGCATTCCATCAGAAAATGCAAGAGATAAAAACATAAGTGGAAAAATAACTAAATGGATCCAGGAGTCCTTGACGGCAACACAGGAAGAGAGAAGAACAGCACAAAAAGAAGAAGAAGAAGTGATCGAGGAAGAAGAGTAAAGAACTCTACTGAGACTTGTTGAATTGTGCATGATGAGTAATTCTCCAGACAGAATTGATACAGATGGGGAGGGGGCATATATTTGTTTTCAAGAAAACTTAGCGGAGTTTACTGAATGATCACAACACTTCTAGAATTAAAAGTCTGAAAACAGGAGGACTGCATTTTGTCACAAGGTAGAGTGAACTGGAACGTTTTATCTTAATGCAAAATTCAATGTATTAGGCTGGGAAGAAGTAAAGTAGCATGTCACAGTGGCTGGTCTATATAACACAGATATACATTACACTTCAGGAAAAGTAATTTGAATAACAAGACAGGCAGTACCGAGGGAGCATATGACAAGATCTTTTAATTAAAGTACCTGCACACAGATTTCACTCCCAACACAATAAATATGTAAGGGGAAATAACAAGAGGAAAAAGAACTTGAGAAAGTAAAGGGGAGGGGAGTCAATGGTGAGACACTGTGATAGACAAGATACTACAGTTTGGAACAATTATCATTAGGATCAAAAGGATGAAGTAAAGTTAATTTAAAGAAAGCAGTGAGCAAGAGACATGGGGGGGGGGGGGTGCAGTGAAGTGTCATTAAGAGCAAGGACTTGTTACCAAAAATGAAAGGGAATAAAAATAAGAAAATGGAGACTGAGCTGTATATAGTTTATGTTGCGTTCTTAAGGTTTGTAAGACAGTTCAAACATTTTTTTTTTTTTGCAAAGACATGCTATTAGCTTGCAAAGAAAGAAATGTAGACACATTATTTGCCATACTGAAGGAAATAGAAAAGGAAAACTGTTAGGACTTCAGAAATTAGAGACAAAGTCCTGGAAAGACAAAGTTAACAATGACTCTAAAACTACAAGGGCGGAATGCGAATAGGCTTGTTATCCAAATAAGTTAATGAAAATGTTAGAGAGTTTTAAACACAGTAAGGTACAAATGAATAGTAATGCAGGGAATACATACAACTAGGAAACAGAATGAGGAAATAATTAAAAAAGGATTTCAAGAGGGCTATTACGCAGTGGCGATTGAAGATAGGAACAGAGCAGTGATAATGTTACTAAGGAAATTAACCCCCTTTAGGGCACAGCAATGTAAAGAAAAAGAGAAAAGCAGATATGTCCTAATATGTGATAGTTCGAAAGGAAAACAGATGATAAGTTTCATCATACAAAGGCTGGGTATTTACCAGGAGACTGGAATTTAATCACCAAGAGAGAGGATGTTAGTAGGGGAAACTAAAAGGATCTACTTAGAGGGTAGTCTGCTGTGTAAGAAAATGAAGATGTACAGGCTGACAGATGTAGGGGAAACATCTAACACAGATCTACAATATACATACAAATGGCTGCAATTTGGTACATTTTCCAGACTCAGTAGATGGTCCATAAATTATCATGAAGTGAAGAGTATTATCACATATCCAATTTTATTACCAGATCATGCTTTGTCCGTGACAGCAATTACTAAACAGGGATATGAACCAAAAAAGAAAATCCAATAAGGGTAAAACCAGTAACACTTTTAAAAATAATAAAAAAAACCCCGAACACAAGCAGAATACTCCACTTTAATGTTACGTTGAACACATACAAACGTCCCAACAACTAAGCGCTTTCATAACAATAAGTGGCTTCATCAGAGTTACCCTGATGAAGCCACTTATTATTGTTGAAAGCGCTTAGTTGCTGGGACGTTTGTATGTGTTCAACATGACATTAAAGTGGAGTATTCTGCTTGTGTTTGGGTTTTTTATTATTTTTAAAAGTGTTAGGGATATGAACCAGAGACACATCAATGCAGATTAAATATCGGGGTGATAAGCAAGCTCCAGAAAAAAGCAGGAATTCAGATACATATTAAAGAGGAGTTGCTGAGTTTACAGGGTAAACATGGTAACATGACTGAGATGTGAGAAAAAGTAAAGGAAGAGAGAAAACTTAGACTACAGATTCAGGATAAGGTAGAATGGAAATAATGGAAAGACTATGAAAGACTATAATTAGAAAGTTATTAAATTAAAAGAACTGCAAGGAAAAATGAAAATTACTCAGAAAGAAAAGTGGGAATTAGAAGAACTGACAAAAAGTGGAAAGAAGGCCTAGAAGGTATAATAGCACACAAGCAGTCAGCCCGAAAAGGTTTGTATTATGAGAATTCCCCCAACCACCAAAAATACTTGCAGCTAGATTAAGGCTACAGAAAGCAGAGGGAAGAGTTTTTAAACTAAAAGATCCAAAGGAAGCAACAATCATTTGTAACCAAAAAGCAATAAGTCAGATTTTCAGAAAATATTATGAGCAACTCTATAAGCATCAATAAGTAGAGGATAGCTGGGGTAAATGACAATAACATTTTTTGATGGGATACAATTATCTAAACACTCAGAGGAGGACAACATAAGTTTAATGAGACCGTTCACTGTACAGGAAATGTTTTCATGATCAAAATGCTATCAACAGCAAAATCCCAGGATGGGATGGGATTGGATGGTTTCCCAATAATAATGCTAATAATGTATGCAGAATGCAGTAGAGTGAGAAAAGATGGAGTTAGTAATGCTGTTTGGATGTTGGGAAGGCATTCAATAGAGTACATTGGGCATATCTGTGGGTATTATTACAACACATGGATTTTGACAAAACATGTATTACTTTGGTGAGGAAGCTATATACAGGCTCTACAGCAGTAATAAAGGTGAATGCGAGACTAACCAAACAACTTTAAATAGAGAGGGCAATATGGCAAGGATGTCTGTCACTTTTTATCTCAAATCACTTGCCCAACAAATAAGAACCTCCAATGTTCAAGGCTGGAAATGGGTGGGAGGAATTGGAAGACAAATTGGCATTGTTTGCAGGTGATATTCCATTAACCCTGATAGAGATATGTGGAAATATTTAGTAGAATAAGGAAATGTTAAAAAATTTTCAGGCTAAAAAATAAACCAGGAGAATACAAAAGCAATTTGTATGAACTATGCCCCCTTGCAAGAACTGATTAGGGAATATCCCAGCTTATGGGGCATTATAGACTTTAATGCTTGGAAGTCAGGTTGGATGTAAAATCAGGAGGCCAAGAGGGAAACGTGATCAAATACTGGTAAAAAAAAACAATAAGCATGAAAAAGAAGTGGAAGGTAATAGTAAGTGAAGCTGACCAAAGCATCACAGCAATAAAAATGTTTATAGCGCCATTGGTGATATATGTGGTACAGGTGCTATTCTATGATCTGAGAGAAAAATCTGGGGAACAGATTAGGAGGAAAATCCAATTATATATGGGGAGGCAAAAAAATTAAAAGGAGGGGAACAAAATTACTGAATGAAGATAGAGGCTGGCTATATTGCAGTTTCAAGAATAGTATAGAGCTGCAAAGCGTAAGCTCATCTTAAGTATGCAGAACCCAGATATGATGAAAATTGGAAAGATATATTACAAGAGCAGTACTGACAAGTAGGAGGAATGAACGGATGGGTACTCTGGTCACAAGAGGAAAAGGGAAATATAAAGGAACAACTTTGAGAAAGGGTTCAATGTATTTTTAGAATGAAGGAATACCAGCCCTGGAATTTTGAAATCTGAACAATAGGAAAAAAAATAATCCCCTTGGTATAAAGCTCAAAGCCATTGGAAACTGATATAAGAGGAAACAAAAATTGTATTACTGGGTAGAAATGTGCATGGGAGATGTGGGGCTTATCTGGGATGAATTAAGCAGAACGTTCAGAATAGTAAATAAGGAAAACTTGGAAAAGAGAGGACCTTATGAGATTCTGCAAAATATGAAAGAGAAGTAGAAAGAAGAAACTTGGACCTAAATTGATTAAATTATGGCTGAAAATAAGAAAAGAAGGGGAACAAACTAGGGGACTAGTTAGCATAATATACAGAACAATAATCAGAGATGGATGGATAAGAAGATGGCAGGGTTAAATAAAAGGGGATGCACAGGCCCAAGGACTGCAACCAAATCCAGGAAAATTTGTATATTTACCAGGAAGTGTTTATTTAAATATTTTTATTCTGTGGACATGTTAAATAAGATGGTTTTTGGAGTAAGCCTTTACTACTGGAGATGTGAACGCAACCAACTAGGAACATGAGATCACATTTTTTGGGAGTGCGAAAAGCTACAGAAATATAAAAGTGAGTTAAAACAATTGTTAGGAAAAAATGTGAGGCAGAACTGGCAACTGACAAAGGGTGATTTCCTTATAGGTTGGATTGGAAGTAAAAGAGTACAAAAACATAGGGAAGCATTAGCAATTTTATTACTGAAAGTAGAAAAGAAGGGAGTAGCAAAGATGCTGAAAACAGTGTAATAGCTGACAGAGGAGGATGTAAGACAAATAATGTAGGAACAAGAAAATATTAAAAGAAACATGGAGAGAGGTATACCAAATAGGGTTTACATAGGCAAATGATATTTGTGGAATAAAATCAAGAATAAAACTACTGAAGGGAGCACATGAGGGAAAAAAGAAATTTACAAGCAATTCAACCCTTTTCACTTGGAGGGAGTATTGGTCTCACATGATGGTAATACAAATAAATGACAGTGACAAAAGTTAGTCAGATAGAGGAAAATGAGACTATTTATAAATGCAAATTCTGGTTCTGGGTCATCGTCAATGTCACTAGATAAGCTATACTATGTGTTAAAGAAAAGGGAAAGGGGGGGTGACCGCCTCAATATAAGAAACTGCACTGTGCATGAGTTTGGCACAAGCAATTGCATGTCTATTTTGGTTTTGTTGTGAAGGTTAATAAACTTTCAATTAAAAAAATGAGTTCCCACCAAGGAACCTGTCCTCTAATTGGAGGACAGAGCAAAAAGGTCCCTTTTAGAAAAGTTTTACAAAGGCTATGTAAAACTAAAAAGCGGGAGTCAGTACCTTAGCGAAAGGAGGAAATTATAGCCATCTGCACATTGCTTGTCAAAAAACTGGAACATGAAGAAAAAAGTTGCAAGAAGAAATTAATACGTGTGGAATAGAAGCATTAGTAGGGTCTGTTCCTTCACTGTTTTCCCAAGCTAAAAAAGGTTTCCATTTGCTACTATATACTCTATGGGGTAGACTGTTTATGGGATGCAGAATGAATCTGCGTCACATCATGGGGCAAGGAAGGCTAGCTGGCCATCTCTGGAACTGGAAAATCAGATGGTTAACTTTAGGTTGGGGTTGAGCGGATCTGGGTGAGATGACCTGAACGGGTGGAAAAGTAGATCCTTCCTAGGATCCAATAGCCTAGGGGGCTCCCTCATGTGAGGCTTCAGTAGGGGGAACCAGATTTGCCTGTGTTTATAAGGAACAATGAAGTTCACTAAGGCTTTGCATTAGATTCGGTTCTGTATGAATCAGGACTTTAGGGGAAGAGGAGGAAATACGTAAAGGAGACAGGGTGGGCTGTCCAACGACAGCATCTCTTTATGACTGCCCCTTTCAGGGATTAGGGCAAAGTAGTAGCTGCACTTAGTGTTGTCTGATGAGGCAAATAGATTACAGCAAGGACAGCCCCAGAGATGGAAAATTTTGCACGCCACTGCAGAATGGACCTGTTTAGCCTTTCAGCAAGACAATCTGTCCTCCCAGAAAATTGCATTGCTATCAAGAAGTGATGCAAAGCAATCACCAACTGCCACAGTCTAATGGCTGCGTGGCATAAGGGCTAGAACCTTATTTTTTCCTGCTTGTAATGTGCCAAACTACCATCTTGTATGGAAATCACCCCTGGGGGCAAGAAGTCCTGATGTTCCTGCAACACAAGGATGACTGCTGTCATCTCCAGGATGCTGATGTGAAGGATGGCTTCTCGTTGTGTCCATGTACGTTGGACCATCCTCCCCAGATAATGCCCCCAATCTACCCCAAGAAGGAAGTGTTCATGGTTACCAACACTGTAGGAAGTAGCATCACAAATGGCCTTCCTAGGAGAACAAAGGGGGAAGTTAACCACCTACATACCTGTACTTTGCAAAGGTGGGTAATTCTTAAGGGTGTAGACAGATGATCTGTTATCTGTGACCAGTGTGCTCTGAGTAGCTATTGTACAATTTTTATATGGAACTGAGACAGATGTACCATTACTACAGATGAAGCCATCAACCCCGTGACTTAAAAGACTAGGACCACTGATAAAGGTTTTGAATGTAATGTCTCAAGATCTGAGCTCTCTCTGAAGGAAGAGAAACAATGCATGCAGTTATGTCCAGGTGGCATCATATGAACTGAATGGATTGAGTCAGTTGCAGATTTGATTTTTTTTGTATTTTACAGCGATGCCCAAGGACAGAGCAAGCTGAAGAAAGTAATCTCCTACCTTAATCAGGGATTCTTTTGATGTGGCAGCAAGGAGCCAGTCATCTAGGTATGGAAAAATTCAAATCCTTTGTAGCCTCAGGTAAGCAGCTACCACCACCATGCAGATGGTGAACACACAGACAGGGCTGTGGTGATACCAAAGGGCAGTGCTCTGAACTGGAAGTGATTTGCTCCCAGGAGGAAGTGTAGGTATCTTCTGAAAGTTTTAGCTATTTTGATATGAAGATAAACATGCTGAAGGTTGATCGAGTATAGGTTCATAGGTAGGTATTAGGCTATCTGCCCGAGGGCATTTATAAGCCTAGCCAGAGTGTGTCGGCTTTCGCCACTCCATTTATTAATTAACTGATCCTATGTCAAGCAGAGCCAATGAAGTGATCCCAGGAGTGTATTTTCTGTTACCCATCCATTCGTCAAGGTTTCTCTTGAAGAGTGTTAGTGAGGGGCTCTGCCTGATGTAATTTGGAATTTTGTTCCAAAGCATGGGGAGTCTCTGTGACAGGAATCTATCCCTCCAGCATGTTCTATTTATTGTTGTGACGAGGTTTAGCTCACTAAAGCGCGTGGCTCGCAGTGACTTGGATTTCTTTAGGTGGAGCATGTCCATCAATTCTGAGTTGGACATGGCTTTGTAAGTCAGGCAGAGATCACCTCTGAGTAAGCGATATGCCACTGAGTACAGCCGAAGTTTTTTCATTCGGGCTTCATAGGACATATGTTTGAGGCAAGTAATCCTCTTTGTTTGTGGTCTTTCCAGCTGTTGGAAGTGCCTTGTGAGGTACATCCAAATGGAGCATTGTACTTTATGATGGGTCTAATGAGTGATGAGTAGAGGGGCACTATAACCTCTTTATTTCCTAGATGCGAACCCTTTAGTAATCAGATGGGCCACATAGAAGGATTTCCTAACTACTTTGGCAATATGATTTTCAAAGGAGAGATTACTATCTACCTGGGTCCCCAGATCTCTTATTACCTCTTCTGTATTAAGGGGGCTGCCACCTATGTGGTAATTCGTGGGTGTTTTGTTTTTCCCAAATGGGATAACTATGCATATTTTGGCATTTAGCTTGAGGCCATGACTTTGACACCAGGTGTCCGTCTCAGTAAGGCCCTTTTGGAGGATGTCCATGTCAGCTTGACAGTCAGTTATGGTTCCCAGTTTGCAGTCATCAGCAAACATGGTTAGCCATAGTCCTCCTGTGTTTGCCTGTACTTCTGAGAAGTATATGCCGAACAGTAGGGGTCCCAGGACCGAGCCTTGTGGGACACCACTTGTGACTGGTTTAGAGTTGGACCTGGAGCCCGCTATTCTTACTGTGTGAGTTTGTCTGTAAGCCAGTTGGCAACCCATCTCGTGACATAGGGGTTTATGTTCAGGCTGGTGAGTTTTTCTCTAATACCTGTGTGGGGAATGGTGTCGAAAGCCTTGGCGAGGTCAAGTAGGCTGTGTGAACCACCTTTCCCTCATCTATGGCCTTGGTGACTGTCCCGAAGAAGTCAACCAGGTTTAGTAGGCATGATCTGCCCTTAACAAAGCCGAACTGGGTCAGGTCAAGTGTTTGGAGGTTCCCAATGTCTTTGTTGATGAGTTCCATGATGATGCGCTCCATAGCTTTGCAGACCAGGCTAGTGAGGCTTATGGGGCAATAGTTACCAGGGTCAGTTGTGTCCCCTTCTTTGTGGAGAGGAATAACTGTTGCTGTGCGCCATTCTATTAGCATGTAGCCTGTGGAGAGGCTGAGGTTGAACAGCGTGTTTAGGTGGGGGGTTAGTTTGTTCTGTAGTTCGTGCAAGATGCAGCCTGGGACACCATCTGGTCCCATTGACGCTGTGTTTTTGGCTTTTGAAAGGGCTGTTTTCACCTGTGCATCTGTGATTTTTGGGACATTACACTTTTCCGGTATTGTTGTGGGCCCTTTTGGAGGTGAGGGGGGGGGGGGTGAAGTTTGCACTGAATCTGTCTGCCAGGATGTTGGCAATATCAGTAGGTTCAGTATATTTTGTGCTATTTTGCACTAGCTCAGACCATATCTGTGAGTTGCCACTTAGATTTTTAACATAGCTAAAGCAGGCTTTGTGGTTATCGTTTGAATCCTTGGCTATATTTCTTTCGAAGTTAGCCTTGGATGATTTCATGAGGGACCTTAGTTTCTTACTGATACTGATCAGGGATGTCTTTCCTTCTTGGGATTTGCTTTTTTTCTGAACTAGTTTCCTCCTTCTATTGTGTAGCCTGTTTATTGCAGGGGTCCACCAAACTGGTTTCCTTCTCTTAGAGGAGCGAGTCTTGGTTTTGCTAGGGATGGCACGATCCATGCATCCTTGAAGGTGCTCATAGAGTGTATTTGTAAAGGTTCCTGCATCTTGGGCAGCGTTATCCTTTAATGTGGGGGCTGGGAAACTTACCACCTCTGTCTTAAGTAAGGTGAAGTTTGCTTTAGAAAAGTTTTTTACTGTGGTTTCCTTAGTTGGGGGTCGTGGTGGGGTGTAGACATCCAGAGTGGTTAGTTTATGGTCTGATCTAACCTGTGACGGGTTGACCTCCGGTGTGGAACACCTGTCACCCATGTTGGTGATGACCAGGTCCAATATGTTTTCACCTCTGGTAGGGGAGTTTACCAGCTGATCCAGGGCATTTGAGTTGATGAATTCCAGGAAGCGCAGGGCCTGGGAATTTGTACTCGAGTAGTTTTCCCAGTGAATGGTAGGGTAATTGAAATTGCCCAGTATCAGGGTGTTCGGTAGGATATTCATGTTTTCCAGTGTCTCCAGAAAGGTGGAGTGGTGGTCCTGGGTCATGGAGGGTCATCTGAAGCAGGCCACAATTTGCATTGCAGATTTGCCCGATGTTAGTTGCACACGGATGATCTCAGAGGTATCATGCTGCGCCACTAGCCTGGAGGTGTAGGCATCCTTGATGAATATGGATACACCCCCTCCTTTTGTGTTTCGGTCTGTGTTCTGTGGCCGAAACGTGTGGTATGAGTTGTAGCCCAGTAGTGCTGGGGTGCTCTCTGGAGCCTTGAACCAGGTTTCAGTTACTGCACAGATGTCAACGTTCTCCATACTGAGGAGTGCTTCGAGCGCGTGCATTTTGAGATTTAAACTCCTGTCTTTGAGTAGCATAACCCTCAGTTTTTGTTAATTGTGCTGTGTACGGAGGTGGGTTTGACAGTTATGTACTTACCATAATGCTAGATCCATGTCATCTTGTTTTCACCTGCTTCAACCTTTGGTATATAGGATCCAACCAATACAGACTGTACATCCACCTTGTAATGAGACACAAAGGTGTGAACAGTAGACCATGTAGCTGCAACACAATTCTCAACAACAGTAACTCTAACCATAAAGACAGAAGCCGTAGCTATTGCCCTTATCAAATGAGCCTTTGGTTTGTTAAAAAGAAGGAAGTCCCAGTTTATTGTACACAAACACTATACAGTCAGACAATCACCTAAGTAAAGTGACTTTTGATACACTTGAACCAATTTCAGCTTTAGAGAAAGCAATAAAGAGATGATCAGCTTTCCTAATATCATTAACCCTGTGTAAATGTACAGTATACTCTCCTTAATTAGAAAACTTTGGCAAAAAAACAGTAGATTAATAGTCTGACTGATGTTCTCTTCAGATACCACCTTTGGAAGAAAATATGGATTTGTTCTCAAGATCACCCTGTCCTTTTGGAAGAACATATATATGGAGGTTTGCAGGATAAAGCTTGCAATTCCAAAGTTCTTCTAGCTGAAGTAACAGCCACCAGAAAATGGGTTTTCCAAGAAAAAATGTTATGTACTCACTGCAGATCAGTGTGTGTGTGATATACCTTTAAGAAGCTTTCCAGTGAGTCAGCTCATGCATATAAGTACTGAGCACGTGCACACAAGAGTGCCATTTTGAGTGAGCAGCCATAGTGTGAGCATGCAAGTATGTAGTCAGTCAGTTAGATAGTTTAAGTTTAATGCTCCTGACATCCATCCTGATGTATTTGTATACAATAAACTACTTTAACGAACACCCAAGCCTCAATGTCTTCTTAATGCACACAAGAAGAGTGACGTGGTGTCAGAATGGGATCCAGAGTTCTAGCCATGAGGCAACCAGTTAAAGTTGGAGGAATATACAGGAGTGGATCATCTCTACTGTTCAAACAGGTCAGAAACAAATTCCAGGTGATAAAACTTGCTTTGCTATAAATATAAAACAAAGCACTCAGAATGCTCAAAATGATTTTCTTATTAAATGAAATGTCCAAAACTCTGACATATTGATAAAAATATTCGAAATAGTTATGAAAACGTTTGAAACAATATCTGGATCACATAAAATATACAAAAAAGGGAAAACGACTGTATTTTTTCACTATGTGCTACTTTTTCGTAACTAAAGCTATTCAGAATATCCAAAGTATGCAAAGCGTTTGCAATTGTGTACAGTATTACAGTGAAGTTATTTTGCAAAGTACAATTATTTCAAAGAATATTTTGCAAAGTACAGTTATTTCAAGGCATATTTCACAGAGTACAGTATTTCAAAGAGCTTATTGTGCATTTGAATATTATTGCAAGTACTTGGTGTGTGTGAATGTTCGTATGTAATTACAAGGGCCAATTTTGCATTGTGTTTTACTGTAATCTGTGAGCAAGGCAGAAGGATTTTGCAGTCCTGCACCACTTGTGTATGATAACGATATTGCAGAAAACTGGAGAGTGTTTGAGCAGGAATATGGTATTTTCATACAGGCTGCTTTTTCTGACAAAGATACATACAAAAGCTTTTATTCTGCTTAACTTAGCTGGTTTAGAGGCCATTGAATGAAAGCATTAATTTGTGTATGCACCTGCTGTGTTTGCAGGGGAGGGGGAAGACCGCCATACAGTGGTACCGGCTAAAACAAGGGAAGACCCTAAGTGCTTAAAATGTAAATTTAGAGAAATGTGTAACCCCCAAATGAATGTTAGAATGGAAAGGCACTTATTTTACACAAGGGATCAAAAGCCTGGTGAAACTTTTGTAGCATATATAACTGACTTGAGAAACAAAGCTAAAACTTGCAGATTTGCTGATTTGAGAGATAACTTGATAAAAGACAGGCTTGTGTGTGGTATTAGTAATGACACAGTGAGAAAGATTTTGCTTTGAGACAGTGATTTAAAGTTGAATAACGCACTGAGATTTGTCAGATATATGAGCTTACATAAAAGAACACAAGTATGCTTACAAATGAGAATAGCTGTGGAAGGCACAGTTATAGAGCTCTTGTAGATAGTATGCAGCACATGGTTAAAAGAAACAGGCCCAAGCACATGGCAGCTACTGCAGGTCCTGTAACAGTCCCTGGGAAACCCTGAGTCTCTCCAGCAAATTCCAGAGCAAATGCTCAGTAAAGCAAAAGGGGTTCATGGTTACCGCCACTTATAATACCAACTATAAACCAACAAAGTTAGCTGCAGTGCCAAATGTTATTGTCAACCGTCATAATCGTTGTGGAAATCACAAACCCAAAAGAGAAAAGTGCTTAGCTTTTGGTCAGCAGTATCATTCTTGCAATAAGTAAAATCATTTCAAAAGATTTTGTAACCCAAATAAGGCACATTATTTTATTAAAAAAGAGAATTTTAAGGGGCAAGTAGATCAATAAGAAAGTTGTGACCCTACTTTTTATGTTGATGGTGTGTCTGTGCTTGGTGAAAGAGTCAGTGAAGTAGATTTGTGGGGGAAGAATGAAATCTTTTGTACCGTTTGGATTAATGTGAGTCCTGTAGAGCTCAAACTAGATACTGGCTCAAAGTGCAATGTTATGTCACCAGAAACATTTTCTAGAGTAAAAGCTGCAGAACAACTTGATTTGACAAAGTGTGCAAAGCTTGTTGCTTATGGTGGTGAAGAGATTCAAACCGAAGGCTCAGTAGTGCTTTTATGTTACTCTGTTGGGAACAGCTATGACTTGCAATTTTTAGTCATTATTAGGCCTCAGAGACAGTTTGAAAATGGGACTTCTTTCACTTAATAAAGAAGTCCACCATGGAAACCTGCATGACAATAGCTCAAATTTCTCCCAAGATATTTTTTCTGAGTATGCTAATATTTTTGCAAACAAGCTAGGCAAACTACCAGTTGTGTACTCTATGAAGTTAGACCAAGAGGTCAGCCCAGTTGTCAGACCAGCACAAAAACTTCCATAGCTATGCAGAACAGAGTCAAAGCCAAGCTAGACAGAATGGTGCAGCTAGGAGCAAATTGTCCAGTAGAAGAAACTACTGAATGGGTATCCTCCATGGTAGTAGCTCTTAAAAAAGCTCAGAAGATATCAGAATATGTGTTGATCCAAAAGACCTGAAAAAAGCATTAAAAAGACATCATCATCCAATGTGCACAGTTGAAGATGTTGCTGTCCTCATGCAAAACACTACTGTTTTTTTCTGTCTTACATGCAAAGAGTTAATTTTGGCAAATTTTGTTTTACCAAAAATCTTCAATATTAACCACATTCGGTATGCCATTTGGAAGATACAGACTTCTGAGAATGCCATTTGGAATAAATTCTGCCACTGAAGTCTTTCAGCATGCAATAGAGCAAATTGTTTGGGCTACCCATGTGTTATTATAGTAGATAATATTCCAATAGGAGGTAATGGTGAAGTCAAACATGACAGAAACCTTAAGAAAGTTCTGGAAACAGCACATGAAGTGAATCTTAAGCTGAATCCTCAGAAGTGCAAATTCAGGCTACAAGAAGTTACTTATGCTGTCACTTGTTTACCAGTTCAGGTTTAAGACCAGATCCTTCCAAGCAAACAGCAATTGTTGAGATGCCAGCTCCAGACAATGTCATAGGCCCTCCAAAGTTTTCTTGGCATGGTCGACTATCTAGGCAAATTCATTCCAGTTTTAAACTAACTTTCAGCTCTGCTCAGAGAGCTGACATGCAAAGATGTAATTTGGTCATGGTCAGAACAGCACCAAAAAGTATTTGATGTCCTGAAACAGAAAATTGCTAACCCACCAACTCTCAGCTACTATGATGTTCACAAACCAGTTACTCTTTCCTGTGATGCTTCTAAGTTTGGTGTAGGTACAGTTATTCTTCAAGAGGATAGACCAGTAGCTTATGCATCGAGAACTCATACCCAAACTGAGATGCAGTATGACCAGATTGAGAAAGAGCTTTTGGCCATTGTGTTCGCATGTTTGAAGTTTCATGATTATATTTATGGTCGACCTATCAAGACTGAAACTGATCACCAACCACTAGTCACTATTTTGAGAAAGCCTATGCATACAGCTCCAGCTAGACTACAACTTATGATGCTCAAATTACAAAAGTACAACTTAACTCTTGCTTACACAAAAAGGCAAACTTCTTTATCTTGCTGATACCTTATCCAGATATTTCACAAAAGACACAGAACAACATAACAATGAGCAACTTGATTCTGAGGTCATAGAAGTGATAGATTTTTCTTCCACACATCTTGATGAGCTCAGAACTCACACAGCTTCAGATTCAATTCTCCAGAAGCTCAACCAAACTATCAGTTGAGGATGGCCTTTCAAGCAGCTTTGTTTACCAGTAAAAGTCCAACCTTATTTTCCATACAGAGATAAGACTTTGTCAGACAATGGTATCATCATAAAAGGCCCTAAAGTAATTGTTCCAAAATGCTTGCAACTAGAGTATATTAAGATCTTGCACTGTGACCACCCAGGAACTGATTCTACCAAAAGAAGGGCGAGGGGTCTAGTATTTTGGTCTTCTATGTCAAGAGATATTGAGAAAGTACTTTCATCTTGTTCAGTATATAATAGTAAAAATCCGCATCAACAGAAAGAACCACTTCAGTTAAGTCAAATTCCTGAACTACCTTGGTCGACAGTAGCCACACATATCTTTGAGTGGAATGGTCAACGTTACTTGGTGGGACTTTGTCCATATTACGAGTAGTCCTGAATACCCTCAGTCAAAAAACTTTGCTGAGCATGCAGTTCAAAGTGCAAAACAGCTGTTATAGAAATCCAGACGTGACAATACCGATGTTTTTCTCAACTTATTAAATCTTAAGAAACATTCCTCATGATAAATATCTGGGTTCACCTGCCCAGACACTTATGTCGAGACAAACCAGAACCATTCTACCAATCAGCAGTAATTTTTGGTTCCAGGTGTTAAGAACAACAAAGCAGTAAAAGCTCAACTCCTGAAAATGCGTTTGTCCCAGAAGTCTTACTATGATAAACCCAGAAAATTGCTTTGTTCTTTAACAAAAAGGGGAGATAGTGAGGATGCAGACATCAAAAGGTTTTTATCACATCGGATTTGTGAAAAGTTTGTGTCAACAGACAAAATTGTACATTGTGGAATCACAAGGAATGGAACACAGATGAAATTGGAAGCATTTGTTACCAGTGTCCAAGCATCCTTCCTGTGACAAAGACTCTAGTTCTCAGATTGCATCTATATCATATTATCACACGATGAAAAGAGCGAACGCTCTTTCATTGAACCAATAATATCAAAATAACAAAAAAGCAAACAAACGGTACAGTGAATTTTTTCCCCAAGGAAAAACTTTGCTGCTCCGCAAAAAAAAAAAAAAAAAAAGTTTACACACAAAATGAAGTGGGGGCTGTGCCCCACACCCCCCTACTTAAATATACCAACTCCGAGATTGCACCATAGTGGAGGAAATGGCAAAGTCCTGAAGACGGTCCACCGATTTTTTCCCCTGAGAAAAAAAATCGATGTTCTGTGACTTCGCTTTTTTCTCCTTTCGACATTATCAGATCAATGAAAGAGCGTTCGCTCTTTTCATCGTCGGATAATGTGATGTAGACCACTCATTCTGACTTGTCCAATGTTCCTGTTCCAGAGAATATTCCATCAGCAATCCCTGTTCCAGAGAAAATCCCTGAAACTCCTCAAGCAGAACATTCCCCAGTGACTGTCCCTGTTGCTAAAACCAGTCCTATTATGTCACAAGATCAGGTTGCATCTCAAAACCTACTTCCAGATACACAGCAAACTGAACATGACTGTTATTTTTTCTTTATTAGTGTCTGTATAATTGCATGCCTGTTGAAATTACATTGTTTATATGATACAGTTCAATAAAGAGGAAGGATGTAGATCAGTGTGTGTGATATACCTTTAAAAAGCTTTCCAGTGAGTCAGCACATGCATATAAGTACTGGGCATGTGCAAGCAAGAGTGCCATTTTGAGTGAGCAGCCACAGTCTGAGCATGCAAGTATGTAGTCAGTAGTTAATTAGATAGTTCATTTAAGTTTAATGTTCCTGCCATCCATCCTAATGTATTTGTATGCAATAAACTGCTTAAATGAACACCCAAGCCTCAGTGTCTTCTTAATGTACATAAGAAGAGTGACACTCACCATAATGTTCCATCTGTGTTGTCCATTTTCATTTCCACTTCAATGATGGGTTTGGATCCAATCCCTTGGATCCAACTCAGCCGCTATACAAGCTTGTGGCAATCTTGAACTTTCGAGCTTCATCCTTACTCAAAATGCACCACCCTCATTACCTCAGATCTTGTTCGCAGGCCATAGAAAGAAAAAGCTTATGTAATTTTATGGAAAGCTTAAGGAGTAGTATAGTAGTGGGAGGAAAGACAAAGACATATCTGGAGCCATCAATATAAGAGGAATACCTCAAAGAGGAGTTACTCTATTTACCCATTGTTCCAGAATATAATGGTAAGGGGTTGGTGTGAGGGAAGGTGAGGGGGAAATGAAAATGGACAACACAGATGGAACATTATGGTGAGTACATAACTTTTTTTTTCTGATGTTGTCAATTTTCATTTCGCCCTCACTGATGGGACAGAGTCCCCAGCTACTGAAATCCCCGGGCGGCATCAAGGAAGAATATTTTTGAGTACCAATGAGCCAAATGATGCCCTAACCCTAGAGGCTAAGTCCAGTTTGTAATGAGATATGAAGGTATGAGGAAAAGCCCAAGTTGCTACTGCACAAATGTTATCCAAGGAGGCTCTTGAATGAAAACCTGAGGAAGTTGCTAATGATCGTGTAGAATGAGCACATACTCGCTTTGTGAGAGGCAAATTTAATTTATTATAAACAAAAGAAATGCAGTTAGTTAGCCATTTGGATAGAGAAACTTTATAGGTTCATAGGCAGGTACTAGGCTATCAGCCCTGGGGCCTATATAAGCCAAGCCAAAAAGGTTCCCTGCCTTTCACCACCCAAGAAAATTATTGTCCTGTGCCCCTGTCAAGCAGTTCTGCAGAAGTGATCCCCGGGGTGAATTTTCTATTTCCCATCCAGTCGTCAAGGTTTTTCTTAAACAGGGCCAATGAGGAGCTTTGCTTGACATAAATGGGTAGTTTGTTCCAGAGTATGGGAAGTCTCTAGGACGGGAATCTATCCCTCCAGCATGTTCTGTTTATTGTAGTGACAAGGTTTAGGTTCCTGGAGCGTGTGGTTCGGAGAGATTGGGATTTCTTTAAGTGCAGCATGTCCAACAGCTCTGGGTTTGACATAGCTTTGTATGTTAGGCAGAGATCACCTCTGAGTAGGCGATATGTGACGAAGGAGTACAGCTGGAGTTTTTTTAGACGGTTTGCGTATGACATCTATTTGAGGCCTGTAATCTTTTTAGTAAGGTATTTCTGTGGCCTTTTCAATTGTTGTAGGTGTCTTGTGAGATACATGCCAAATGGGGCATTGTACTCTATAATGGGTCTGATGAGGGATAAGTAGAGAGGAACAATGACCTCCTTTTTTCTAGAGCAGAACCCTTTTGTGATGAGGTGTGCCACGTAGAAGGATTTCCTGACTACTGTGGCGATGTGGTTATCAAAGGAGAGACTACTGTCCACCTGTGTCCCAAGGTCTCTTATCACACGTTCAGTGTTAAGTGAGATACCTCCTATGTGGTAGTTCATGGGTATCGAGTTTTTCCCAAAAGAGATGACAATGCACTTCTTGGCAATGAGCATGAGGCCATGAATTTGACATCAAGCATCTGTCTCCGTGAGGCCGTTTTGTAGAATGAGTTTGAATTACCTTTTCTCTTCCCATGATGAGTTGATGCCTGGTTGTGGCAGAGATGAGCCAGTTGTCCAGATAAGGAAACATGCAGAATCTGTGCAATGTGAGGTGAGCTGCTACCACTGACATACATTTGGCGAGCACCCTGGGGGCTATAGTGATACCAAAGGGCAGAGTTCTGAACTGGTAATGACGGGCTCCTAGCCAAAAGCATAAAAATCTCCTAGATCGTCTGTTTTATCTTTATGTGATAGGATGTGTCCTGGAGATCTATTGAGCACATCCAATCATCTTTTTCCAGAAATGGAAGTACTGACTGAATCGTGGCCATCCAGAACTTTGTTTTCTGAAAAAAGATGTTCAGGTTGCTGAGATCCAAAACTGGTCTCCATTCCCGTGTCTTTTTAGGCACTAAAAAAATCTTGAGTAGGTTCTGGATTCTTTCTGGTCTTAGGGGACCTCTTGAATGACTCTTTCGATTAATCAGCTTTTGAATCTGAATTGCTGCTTTTTCCCTCTGACTGGGTGGAACATCAGGAAGGTTTTTGGAACTTAAGGGAAGATGGGAAAATGGAATTATATATCCTCTGGATACGATGCTCTGCACCCAATTGTCATTTGTTATATCTAGCCAGGCTCTCTGGTGTAGAGATAAGCGACCCCGACTGCCTCCAGAGGAGGAAAATTGGGCCTCATTTCAGAATCGCTGGTAGGATTTACCAAAGAAAGGTTGCCTGGAACCCTAATGTTGCAGGCCTCCTCTGCCACGAGGGCAGTGTCTATCATTTGAACTTCCTCCTCTGTTTCTAAAGGAAGAACCTCCATGTGTGTTCTAGAAATATCCTTCTGATTTTATGAACCACATATTTTCACCCCCTCAATGATTTCTGAAAAAGGAGCTTTGGGGGGGGGGTGTGTGGAAAATGTATGCCCACAGCAGAAAGGGTCTTCCAATCCATCTCATACCTGGATACCATTTCTCTTACTCTGAGGGCAAAAAGGGAGGCTCTGTCAAAGGGAACACTGATGAATGTAGACTTAAAAGGCACCACAAAATCACATAAATGCATCCAGGCGTGTCTCCTAATGGCTACTCCTGAACCGACTGTTCTTGAGGTTCCTTCTGCTATACTGGAAATAAGCCTCATAGAGGAATTAGATATGGATTGTAGGGTCGCCAGCTGAGAAGTGATGAAATCTTTCACATCTTCATACATGGATCTTGCAAGGGTACCTGAAAGCTCCTTGATCAGATCCCTCTGAAGCCTAGTAAAGTGTGCCAAGTAGTTTAGAGACCTTAAGACAAAGTTCACTCAAGCATAGACATGCTTCCTGAACCTGTCCATCACTTGTGATTCCTTATTAGGGGATGGACAGAGGTACTCTCATCAGCGAGTTCCTTTTTGGTGGCTGCCGTCAAAAACATGGGATCAATCAGTGGACCTTTGGACCAAAAGGGATTGGTTTCTGGTAGGGACATGATCTTGCCTGGTTTCTTTGGTATGAACTCAATGGTGTCCGGTTCTTTCCAGGACCACTGCGAGACTAATTCCAGGAGCCCATCAGCAGGTGGGACCACCCAAGAAGTAGATGGGCCAGTACAAAAAGTCTCCAGTAACAGATTCTTCCGATGAAGGGTTGCTGGACTTCCAGCCACCTCTCTGCTTCAAGATCTTCAAAATGTCTCCAAATGAGCACTCTTCAGTAGATGACTGTGGGGACCCCTTGCCCTCATCAAAATCTGTGTCCTCCATGACTGATTCAAAGGAATCAATATACTTCTTCTTGCATAACCTCTTCTTAGGTCTGTGGTTTTGGTAATGGCTTTACCTGTAGAGAAGTTAGTAGAATTTCATGGCGCAGAGACAGGGGAGCAGAAGATGTAGGATCTGAAGGGGAAGGCATTGTCTGAGTCTGAGGATCAGACAAAGCTCACTCTTGAGCACCCTGAAAGCAGACTGTCCTGGAGAGGGGTAAAAACTTGAAACTGAAAAAATAAGCTTCAGATCTGTAATCCCTACCCACTCCTAGGATATCTGCCCCAATGCCGAAGTCAGACCCAAACTGACCATCGCCAAGTTTCTGAGATGCAGAGATAGTTCCGAAGTTCCCAGAGTTGAATGCAACACCTCAGACCTGATGGGACAGAAATGGGTCAGAGAGCTCTCCAGATCTGAATGGATTGAAGAGCTCACAGCAAGTCTCGGATATGGGGACAGTAAGATCCTCGTATCTGAAGCAGACAGAGCCAGACAAATTGGATCCAATGGCTCTGAGACCTGGGCTGGAGTCAGAAGAGGAACTTCCAGAGGAGGGATTTCTGATACTAGGGCTTCCTGACTCAATGGAGAAGGAGCTGAAAAGGGGGCAGACTGGCTCTAGGCTGAGAGCAACTTCCTCAATAGTCTGTTTACATCTTCTTCAATTAGGCTTCTGGATAACAGGTAGACAAAACAGATGGGGAATTATATCTTTCCAAAAAGGGGGATGGCATCCTCGATGAAAATGGATCCAAAGAAGGCGAACAGCTTGTTCTGGGTAAGGTGGAGATAAGATCTGAGGTGTTTGGATCCAACAAATCCTGATTTTTCAAAACCTTCAGATCCGAAGAAACTGTCGGATCTGAGGGGGAGTGTTTTGACGTCAGATCCGATATAAGACCTGGATCTGAGAATTTCGAGAATTTAGGCTTCGTCCTCATATGGTCCGAACTAACTGTAGGAACCGATGACAGCCTTTTTATTGATTTTTTAGATTTAGATGAAGTAGAAGAGGAGCTGGGAGAGGTAAGAGCTACTTTTTTAGTTTTTTCTCTCTCGCTCTTTCTTTAGCTGGTCCAGATATGGCATCATCAAAGGACGAGGGTAGAAGTTCTTTTATTAGTTTATTTCAGTGATCTGCCATCGCTCTCAGGATAAATGCCTGGCAGATCGCGCAGCTGTCTTGAAGGTGACAAGGGCCTAGGCAGAAGACAGAAATTGTGAGAGTCCAAGAGTGGAATCTTCTGTCTACATTTTTGACACTTTTTAATCCCTGCAGGGCTTTTCCCTTTGTCAGCCATAGATTTAAAGTACAAGAAATACCAACAGTAATTATATTCAAAAAGGTATTTAGAAGAACTCTACTTTTTTTATAAGGAAAGAAGGAAACGGTAGAGGGGAGGGAAATACCAACAATGGTATTTAAGGCTACGATGCAAGTAAAGGGACAGGATTACTAATGATAGTAAATAGAATACAAGAGAAAAAAGGGTAAGGCTGAAAAAAGGGTGAAGAAGGTTAAAATTCTATTGTAAAGATAGAAGAAGAATATTAGAATAAGTAAATTAAACTACTTCTCCACCAATCATTGAGGCCGAAATGAAAACTGACAACATCAGATGATATTTTTAAGTCTACTGTGGCTGCAGGTTTGAAGGGAGCTTGAGTTAAGGCCTGAAGGGTGATAGTAATATCCCACAAGGGAACTGGATCTCTAATACGATGTCTCAAAAGGAACATCTTCTTCAAAAAGGCTTTAGAAATCTTTAGGGGAAATAATAGGTGTTTGATCTTGCCCAATATGGAAATTGGAAACAGCAATTAGTTGCACATTGATGGTTGAAAAAACAGATCCTTTTAGGAAAAGATGCCATAACAAATCAAAATAGAAGGAAGATGGGTTGAAAAGACATCTATTCCCTTAGAAAAAGCCCAAACTGATAAATGTCTCCTCTTACTTAGAGACATCTTTTTAGTATTTGGTTTATCTGAGGCCAAAAGAATATGATCCAAGCCTGGCATTTCTGGCCACCGTTAGAACTGGAGAAACCATATGGTTAATCGCAGGGTTTTCAGATCAAGGTGAGGCTACCCGGAAAGATGACTTAGAAGACATGTGATGAACCAACAACCAGGAAGGCTGTATTAAACGAGGCTGGAGAAAGGGGTACCAAGCTTGCCAGGGCCAAAAGGTGGCAATGCAGACTACTTTGGCCTTGCACCTTCTGGCTTTCTGAAGAAATTTTGTTATAAGGAGAATGGAAGGATGTGCATAAAGAAGACCCAGAGGACAACTGCATACTAGAGCTTTCCTCGGCAATTCACCCTGTTGTGGTATTCAGACAAAATAACTGCTGCATTTATTGTTTAGGTACGAAGTAAAAAGATTGCAGCAAGGTTGACCCCGGGAATGAAAATCTGCATTTCTGCTGTGTGAAAGAGAGAGACCACATGCGATGAAGAAGAACAGACATGCTCAGTTTGTCGTCTAGAACACTGGAAGGCCACAGGATGTGCTTTGCAATGAGAAAGTGACAGGAAAACATTGTTCACTACCCCACCTTCATGGCCTCCCATAAAAGTGGATATGATTGGGTTCTACCCTGCTTGTTTATGTACCAGACTACTGCCATGTTTTCCATCTGGTTGGAAATCACTCCCTTGGGAAGGGAGTCCTGAAAGAACTGCCTTCATCTCCAAGGCAATGATGTGAAGATTAGCCTTCATCTGTGTCTAAGAACCTTGAACCATCCTCCCTTCTAAATGCCCCCACCCTAGAAGGGAAACATCCATGGTTACAGTTGCCACTGGAGGTGGAAGAGAAAGTGGTCGACCCTCTGAGACCACTGTAGAAGTCAACCACCAAATGATGTGATTCCTGCAAACTGGTGTGAGGCCAATCTATGTATTCAGTGGATGACACATCAGGGCCCACTATACAGATAAGGTCCATTGAGGAGTTCTCAGGTAATAACTTGATAAGAGAGACACTGTGATTTATAAAGTCATAAGAAATAGCAGCCTGAAAATAAGTTTTGCAGGAGGGAAAGGCTGGTATATAATCTGACAAGCTACTTGATGCAGGAACAACATTCTGGAATATGGTAATTGGGCTGTCTGAGAGTTCCTATCCAGGAGGCATCATATAAACTCTATTTGTTGCATCTGGGTTAACTGATTCTTTGTATGGTGATTGTAATCCCTAGTTGTGAGGCTATGTGGAGCAAGAAGTCCCTGTGCTGAACCTACAATCGAATATATATGGGAACACCTGGAACCCTTGCAACCTGAGGTATGCTGCGACCACTGCATTTGGTGAACACCCAGGGTGGCTGTGGTGAGACCAGAAGGCAGAGCTCTGAACTGAAAATGACTGGCTCCCAGCCTGAAATGGAGAAATCTTCTGGATTGCCTCACAATCCTGATATGACAGTAGGCATCTTGGAGATCTGTCAAGCACATCCAGTCATCCTTCTTCAGAAGAGTCAGAATGGACTAAACCATGACCAGCCAGAACTTTATCTGTTTCATGAACTGGTTGAGTTGGATTAGGTCCAGAATTGGCATAAGGTCCCCTGTTTTCTTCAGAACGTAAAAGAACCTGGAATAGAATCTGCATCCTAATTCATCTGGAAGCACCTGCTGGATGACTCTTTTTTTTTCCCTAGCAGTTTTCTTACTTTTGCTGCTGTAGAATACATTTGACTGGGTGGTATGTCTGGAATTCTCTTTTTCTGTGGAGGGGAATCAAAGGGAATAGTGCATTCTCCAGTGATTATCCTCAGCACCCACATATCCTGTGTGATGTCTGTCAGGCTTGAGGGTAGAGGGATAAGTGCCCTCCAACACCCTCCAGAGTGCTGCAGACAGGCAAGCCTTTGGGACCAATGATAGGGCTTTGCAGAGAAAGGACCACAAAACCCTTGATTCCACGCTCTGCCTCTGTCTTTACAGCAATGTTAGTTGAAGGTGGACTCCTTCAAGCCCCAGGGAGATCTGTCCACAGGATCATCTTTAGTAAAAAACTTGGCTTTTCAAAACCGCATCTTCCCCTCTCCTTCTTTGATTCCTATAAAAGGTCCTTTGAGGGTTGAAAAAATGGATTCCCACAAAAGACAGGGTCTTTCTTGTGTTCCTGCTTGCTCCTGGTGAGTGTTTCTGAAGAGAGTTGAGACATCAAAGAAGGCATCAATGATGGATGTCTTGAAGCGTTCTACAGAGTCACATAAGTGCATGCAGGTATACTGGTGGATGACAATGCCTGTGCCCGCTGCTATGGCTACACCATCAGCTGCATTAGAAAACAGACACATGGATACATTGGACATCAACTGTAGGGTAGACAATTGGGAATCCACTGACTTTTGGATGTCTGCAAATAAATTACCTGACAGGGACTTAGTCAGTTCTTTCATAAAGTCTCTCTGAAATCTTGCCATATGGGCAAGCTAGTTCAGTGCTCTAAGTACAAAGGTCACTGAAGCATATGTCCATTTTCCAAATCTGTCCAACACCTGGACTCCCTGTTAGGGAGATGGAGAACTGTACTTCTTTGTCCGAGTTTCTTTTTTGTGGCTGTAGCAACAACCATGGCATCCACTGGGGAGGGGACCCTTGCTCCAGTGTGTCAATGTTCTCAGGGGCAATAAAAATCTTGTCTGGTTTTCATGGTATGTGCTCCACCACATCAGGATCCTGCCACACACACTGTGCTACAAGGCTATTACGGTCATCAATGGGCAGTACACCAAACAGGTAGAAAAACACCCCTAAAAGCATAAAGAAAAATACTACGCAGGAGAAGCTGTGTTGGTGGACCAATCTCCTTGCTGATTCATCAATTTGAGAATGTCACCGAAGGTGATGTCACCCAAAAGAGATTGTGGGGACCCTTCACCCTCATCAAAATCTGAGTTTTCTGTGTTTGACTCCATTGAGGAGTTTGTGTCTCCTTTTACTAGTTTGTTTCCTAGGACCCTGCCTCATAACAGTTTTTGGGAAATGGTCAGAATCAGAATGGGAACTCTCATGGACAGCAACCCCAAGGATGAATGAGGCTGAAAGCCCCAGTTGATCAGGATGTATGGACTCAGATGCAGTATCCAAAGGTGGTCAGGATGGAGCTAAGTACTGCAGAGACTCCTTTTGTCTCAGTTTGGAAAGAACCCTTTCAAATGCCTCAAATGAATATGCAATTGGAGCCAAAGAAGCATTATTCTGATCCTAAAACGGGACTGGAGGGACATCTTCTAACTGGAGTCACACCGGCTCCAAGGTTGACAATGCAGCCAAGCTATCAAGCACTGAGGCATCAAGGGGAGGGATGGATTCAACAAATTTAGAGTCAACCCAGCCCATCTGCCTTGGCCCAGAGGCTTCACCTCCAAGGTTCATCCCAATCCCATAAAATCAGCATTGAGAGAGTAAGGAATACTGTCAGAGTCAAAAGGGATGTCAGCTTCAACACAGGTGCAATGTGAAGGCTGAGCTCCATAGGCTTCAGAGCTGAAGGTCAGACTGGAATAGAAGAAACAAGTGGCGGAGCCAATGGACCTCTCCCAGGACACCTGAGGGGTGATGGTGCCAGGAAGACTCACAGTTGAATTCGCATCCAAAGAAACCTCTGCATTATCCTGTCAACTTCTGCGTCTGTAAGGCTTCTCATGAAATGGAAGGACCTCAACAACAAAGAAGTCACTGAAGGTGGTTGAGAAGCACGTCTCTCCTGTAGAAAGGGGGAGTGGAGCCTAGGAATCAATGACTGTGGTGAGAAATGGGGAGGAAGCACTGGAAAATGGATCTGGATAGTTTTCAGATCTGAACGTTCTGGTGTTTTTGGTGCCAGACCCAAAATTTCTGTTGGATCCAGGAACTGCTTTCTGGACCTTTCCAGTTTCTGTTCTTCCTTTTCTCTTTTTTTGTATGTCCCTTTCTTTTTCCTTATCCTTAGAAGGCTTTGCTTTCTCTATACTTTTAGCTGGAGAAGGAGACTGTGAGGTATAGGACTGTGCTGAAGCTCCTGCTTAGGCAGGAAGCAAGCCCTTCAGAATTAATTTGTCTCTACTTTCCTCCAAAAGATGCCCATGCCTCATTATCATCATTTAGTTGTTCTACTCCTAGGTAATAAACACAAGAGGATGAGGGTCCTGCTGCAGGATCTTATGTCCATAGGCTGAACACTTCTTGAAATGGTCAACTTTGTCTAACTTACCAGTAAGACAAAATCAAACAAACCACAACACTGTTGACCAACTAAATGGAATGGTTAACACCAAAACAACAACATTTAAATATTTAGGTTAAGTAAGGAGCTGTACAATAGTAAAAAAAAAAATTATATATATATACACATATATATATATATATATATATATATATATATATATATATATATATATATATATATATAAAACTCACTTCACTGAAGAACTACTACTAACACTATCTAACAATAAAAAAGTTATGTACTCACCATAATGTTGCATCTGGATTTTTGATTTTCATTTCTCCTCACATATGGGTTTGGATCTGATCCTTCAGATCCGACTCATTCTTTACAATAGCTTGTGGCAACCAAAAAGCTCTTGGGCACCTCCCCTTACCCATAATGCACCCCTTCCTGTTACCTCAGATTTTGTTTGCTAGGGTTATCTTATATAGGAATTCAGAGTATAAAGAGCATTTCACATAAAAATGACCATGGTGACACTATTTCTGGAATATGGAGAAATACAGCCAATCTACCAATATGGAACTTCACGCTCCACCAGGAGCAAAAGACAGGGGTTTGGAGGGACGGGATGTGAGGAGAAATGAAAATCGACAATACAGTTGGAACATTATGGTAAGTAAATAACTTTTTTATCTGATATTGTCAATTTTCATTTCATCCAAACATATGGGGCTGAGTCCCAGCTACCTTTATCTTAGGGGGACTCATGGAAGAATGTTCCTAAGAAACACTGAACCAAAAGAGGCCCTTTCCCTGGAGACCAAATCGAATTTGTAATGAGTGATAAAGGTATGATGATTAGCCCAAGTGGCTGCTGCACAAATTTCATCCATGGATGTATTAGCCTGAAAACCTGCTGAAGTGGTCACGGCCCTGGTTCAGTGAGCTTGAACAGATTTGGAAAGATTTATACCTTATTTGGAGTAGATGATGGAAATGCAGTCACAGAGACATTTTGCTAGAGTAACGTTGGATATTGGAAGGCCTTTCCTACGGCCTGCAAAGGAGATAGATTATTGATTTGCCTTCCTAAATTCTTTCATCCTGTGTAGATAAAAATGTAATAAAATGTAATTGCCTATGAACATCCATTAAATGCAGTACGTATTCACCTTTGTTACTGAAATTAGGAAAGAAAATGGGCAAGTTAATGGTTCAATTGATATTAGACTCTGAAACAACTTTAGGTAAAAAGGAGGGGTTGGTGCGCAAGGAAACTCTCTCTTTGTGGAAAATCAGGTACGGAGGTTGGAAAGATAAAGCCTGAATCTGTGATATTCTTCTAGGAGATGTAACTGCTACTAGGAAGATGGTCTTTCAAGACAAAAGTTTTAAATCACATGTTGCTATGTGTTCAAAAGGGGGCTGGACGATAAAACACAGTACTAAGTTTAGGTCCCATGGAGGAAGGTGTCCTTATGAGGGGGACTTAGCAAAAGGGTTCCCTTCAAAAAGGCTTTGCAGAGTTTGTGGAAGATGAGTGATGAGTTATCTGTCCCAATGTGAAAATCAGAGATTGATGCTAATTTATTTATTTATTTATTTATATTTGTTGACCGGGAGTGTCCGACTGGATGTAGGTCCATTTTCAGTGGAGGCCCGGGGAGAAAAGTTCCACAGTTAAAACAAACAGACAGTAGTTACATTGGATTACATAGCGATTAACAATTTACATAGCAATTACTTACAACATATTTACAGATGAAGAACATAGTACACCAGTAGACAACTAGAATCTATCTGTGAAGTACATAACAGACATTAACAAATGTTACAATAAGAAGTTCCTGCTGTATAATAAGTACTAGGCTTATCAGCATCTGAGCTTGCTATAATCAAAGTAGTTAGTGGAGTGGAAGGAAAGGTAGTGGTTGGATTGGGTGGGTAATATTAGAGTGGGAGTTGCAAGGGCATAGCCAGCATGTTTTTAGGTGTGCTTTAAGTAAAGTTTTGAAGTGGGTGCATGATGGTATGGAGGTAATTGTGGGTGGTAGGGAGTTCCATAATTTGGCTCTGGCGCTAGAGAATAGTGCTTCACCAGCAGAGTTATTGGCTTTAGTGATCTGCAAGTGATTTTTGTTGCTGGATCTTAGTGGTCTGGTGGTGCGATAGGGTTGGATTAGATTCTGGAGGGATGGGACATTTAGTGAATGGTTTACTAGTTTGTGGGCGAGTGAGAGTTGATACCATTGAAGGAGGTGAGGGAGTTCAAGCCAGCCCAGTTCAGCAAGTGAGAGACAGTGGTGACTACGGTAGGATGCCCCTGTGGCGAATTTGGCGATTTTGTTGTAGCAGGTCTCTAGCTTGTTTAGATCGCATTGCCTTAGGATGGTATATATTGGAGAGGCATAAAGTAGGGTGGAGATAAGGTGGGAATTTGCTACTGAAATCTTTGCTGCTTTGGTGAGAAGTAGCTTATTTCTGTATAACGCTCCTAGTTTTTTGTGGACTTTTTTATGGTCATGGATATGTGAATGTCAAATTTTAGTTTATTGTCTATTTCCACTCCTAGCAATTTGGTGTGTTCAGTTGGGTATATAGTGGTGTTGTCTTTTGCTGTGATGTTAAAGTGAGAGTTGTTCTGAGTATGTTTGGTGGGTTGGAAGATGAGTAGTTTAGTTTTGTTTGGGTTGAGTATTAATTGGGCATCGGATAACCAAGTTTCAACAAAGGAAAAGGCTTCCTGTGTGACTTTTTGCAGTTTTAGTAGGGACTGGGCTGAGCAGATGATGGTTGAGTCATCTGCGTATTGTATGAGTGTGCCATGTTTGGTGGCAGAGGCTAGATTACTAGTGAAAACAGAGAAGAGTAGGGGTCCAAGGATGGATCCTTGGGGAACCCCTATGGAGACAGGTAGTTGGGGAGATATGTCATTCTGCCATACAACGGATTGCTGGTGGTCAGACAGGTAACTCTGAAACCAGTTGGTGAATGATTGTGAGAAGGATAGGTTATTGAGGACAGAGATAAGTTGTTTGTGTGGGACCATGTCAAATGCTTTAGACAGGTCTAGGAAAGTAGCAGAGGAGAGATAGCCATTGTTTTTATGCTGAAGGATAGTGATAGTAAAGGAGAGTAAGGCAGTGGTGGTTGTTCTTTAATTGTTCTTTAACTTTAATTTAATTGTTCTTTAACTGTTTAGACAACTGCTCCATTATCAAAAAAGTGAGCCAAGAATTCAAGGATACAGTGGATTGGTGCAGTAATGGGATCTATATCATGCTGTTGAACCCATGATAGAAACCTTTTCCATTTGCTCCCAAAATGTTTTTGAGTGTAAGGTTTATGGGAGGATAGTAAAATACGATGGACTGAGGAGGAGAGCATAGGCTATCTGACTATTAACGGAATTGGAGAAACCAAGCCGTCAGCTTGAGCATGGATAGACTGGAATGAATCATTCCTGTCAGATGTGACAGTAGGTCTGAAGTGGAATCTATAGTCCAAGGTTTTCTCTGTAAATGAGGCCAAAGGAAGAGAAACCAGATTTGGCAAGGCCAAAAAGGGGCAATGATGATTACTGTTCTCTTCAACCTGTTTGCTTTCTGGAGAAATTTGGGAATCAAGGGAGTGGTGCAAGACATACAGTAGACAGGGAGGCCAATCATGTATCACACCATCCCTCGAATTAGGGGAAAAGTAGCCACTGCATTTGTTGTTCAGGGGGATGCAAAAAGGTTGCAGCAAGGCTGGCCTCATCTGCTGAAAAATTCTTCCACCAATTTTTGGTCAGGGACCACTCCTAAGGCATAAGAATAGATCTGCTCAGCCTGTCCACTAACACACCGGACTTCCCCGGAAAGTGCATTGCTACAAGAAAATGGTTGGAAGAGATCCCCCACTGCCACACCAGGAGAACTTCTTGACACAGGGGGTATTATCTGGTTCCTCCTTGTTTACTTACATGTCAGACCACTGACATGTTTTCTGATTGAATCATCACTGTTCCTCGAGGGAGAGCACTTTAAAAGGCCTGCAATGCTAGAAGCACTGCTCTCATCTCCAGGACATTTATGTGGAAATTGGTCTCATTGACAGACCATGTGCCGTGAACCAGCTTCCCTAGATAATGCCCCCCCCCCACTCTATCTGGGAAGCGTCCATCGTCACTGTGACCTGCGGCTGTGGGGGAACAAAGGGTTGGCTTTTTTTAGTTGAGTGGAACAAATCCACCAAGATAGCTCTCTTTTGCAAGTATCCATAATGACAATCTGGTAAGACATTGGGTGGTGGAAAATTGACCACTGTGCCTCTAGTAACCACTGTAGTATTCATATGTGAAATCTCACTAGTAGGACCAGGGTGATAGCTACCACCATTGATCCCAGAGCCTGTAGGATATAACAGGCACCTATTATCCTGTTGTGAAGCAGATTGTGAGTTTGCCTTCTGATCATCTGTACCTTGGAGGATGGAAGTTTTGCAGTCACCTGATTCGTACCTAAGACTGCTGCTATAAATTCCACTGTTTGGAAAGGTTCCAACTAAGATTTTTCATAATTTATGGTTATGCCTAACTCGGCATAGGTGTGAATAACAGAGTCCCTCATTTGAATAAGTATATGCCCGGTCAGGGCGGAAATGAGACAGTCTAAATAGGGAAACACGCAGAATCCTTGTCATCTCAGGTGAGCTGCTACCACAACCATGCATTTGGTAAACACTCTGTGGGCGGTGGTAAGACCAAAGGGTAGTACTCTAAACTGGTGGTAATGATTGGCTCCCAGCTGGAAGCGTAAATGACTTATGGATCACCTGTCCATATTTATATGGTAGTACACATCCTGAAGGTCTATGGAGCACATCCAATCGCCTTGTTCCAAAAAAGGAAGTATGGACTGTACAGTGGCCATTCAAAACTTTTGGTGTCGAACTGACTTGTTTAGTTTGCTGAGCTCCAGTATTGGTCCCCAGTCCCCTCTTTTCTTTGGAAGTAAAAAAAAAAATAGTGAGTAAGTTCAGAATCCATTCCGGTCTAGGAGGACCTCTTGGATGATACTTTTGTCCAGCAGTTTCTGTATCTGAATGAGTGCATGATCCCTTTGACTGGGTGGAACATGCAGGATTTTGTTGTTTGGGGGAGGAAGGTGGAGAAAGGGTATTAGCTAACCTCTGAATATTATCTGTGCACCCACACGTTGGTGGTTATGTTTAGCCAGGCTCTCCAGTGCAGGGACAGTCGACCCTCGACTGCTTCCAGAGGAAGGCAATCTGGCCTCCTTTCAGAAGTGCTGAAAGGGTTTCCCAAAGAAAGGTTTTCTGGAACCTTGGTTCTGCAGGCCTCCTTTTCCACAAGGGCAGCAACTTCCAGAATTGTTCCCCCCCTCTGCCTCTGGGGGAACCCTCTCCACAAGTGTCAGGATAAAACCCTTTGCAATTTTTTGAAACTCATTTTGCCACCACCTCTCTGACTCTTTGGATATGGTCTCTGTGGGAGGGAAAAACATACACCCAGGGCAGAAAGGGTCTTACCCTCCTTTTCACACCTGGATAGTGTATTTTTGAACTTGGGACCAAAAATGGACATGTCATCAAATGGTGCATTGACAAATGAAGAATTAAAAGGCTCCACAAAGTCGCAAAGACACATCCAGGCATACCTCTTCATAGATATGCCTGAACCCACCACTCTGCTCGCTCCATTAGCTGCATGTGATATCAGCTTCATGGAGGAGTTAGTTATAGAATGTAGGGTTGCCAGCTGGGAAGTAATCCTTTCTCGGATCCCTTCAGCTATGACTCCCTCAAGGGTATCTGTAAGCTCCTTGATCAGATCCCACTAAAGTCTAGTAAAATGGGAAAGGTAATTCAGTGACCATATGGCAAAGGTCACTGAAGAGAAACCTCACTTCCCACATCTATCCATCATCCTGGAATCCTTATTAGGGGATGAACAGTGGAACTTTCCTTTGACAGTTCCTTCTCGGTAGTTGCTGCAACAACAATGGCATCTACTGCAATCTCTTTAGTCTAAAACTTTTTGTCTGCTGGCACTGTAATTATTTTGTTAGGTCTCCTGGGAGTTGGCTCAGTGGAGTCTGGAGTCTCTCACACCTTCTGAGAGATCAAGTCTATGAGCTCATCAATGGGTGGAGTCGCCCAGGAGGTAAATGGTTGGGATCCAAAGGCCATCAGGTACACTGACTCCTCAAGCGAAGGATTACTGGTCTGCCAGCCAACTCTCTGTTTCATGATCTCCAGGATGTTCCTAAAGGAAACATCCTCAAGAGGTGACCATGGGGATCCTTCCTCCTCATCAAGGTTGGTGCCTTCTGTGACTGACTCCTTGATAGAGTTGAAATGTTGCGTCTTACAAATCCTCTTCCAAGGAACTTCCTCAGTGAGATACTCTGGGGAGATATCAGAAGAGGCGGGGGTACCCTTATGGGCATCCTGGGGCCTATGTACCCACTGTCCCTGTGGAATATAATGGTCAGAAATGGTGTTTAAGGACTGCAGATGGGAAGACTGGTGGATCTGATGAGGGAGGTGTCTTCTTAGCTGCAGAGGCAGCATTAGCCCTCTCCAGAACCCCAAAGGCTGACTGCTCCTGAGTAGAGAAGGACCCCAGATCTAACAGGCCATGCCTACAGATTGGATACCTCTCCAGCTCCAAAGAAAACTCACCCAGGGTCAAAGCTGGAGCTGAGCTCACCTGCATGGAAGCTCCAAGGTGAATCAACTGCGCAGAAGGACCCAGAGTCAAATGCACCTGTGGCCAGCGAGGCTTGCTATGGCTTCGAGAGCTCCTCGGCTCCAAAAATACCGAGGAGCTCCGAGAAAAGGCACGATCCAAAGAAAAACAGATTCTCCAATTCAAGCTAGAAGACACCAGGTTTGTCAGATCCGGTGGCTCCAAAACTTGCCCTGAAGTCAGAGGAGGAACCAAAGGGTGGAGAGGATGGCTTAGATGAATCCCGGACCTTACGGGTAGGAGCCAAGGGGGATTTAGTAATGCCTTGTACCCTCGATATCTTCTGGACCATCCATTCCACATCTTTTTCAGTAAGGCTTCTGGTAGAGTGGGCGGAGGAAGCAGATGGAGATTTGGGTCTACACAGAAAAGGAGGCAGTACTCTCAATGGAACTGGGTCAATAGAGGGAGTACCTGGTCCTTGGCAAAGATACAATTGGCTTGAAAGGGCTGGTGGTCTGATCTGAGAGCAATGGCTCCGACCTGTTTTTGTCAGGTCGAGTCACAACCAGAAAAGTTGGAGCTGAGATAGTTATTCTCGGGGCAGACAGATCCAACGCAGTTGTTTGTTTAGAAATCTTAGAGATTTTAGTCTTCAGCTCTGAGGAGTCTTTATGAGCTGAGGAAGGTCTCTTCTTCTCTCCATCAGAACTTGTAGAGGAAGAACAAGCAGGTCTCGACTGAGCTGACCTAGATTTTGCAGAAGACAAAGTCACTGCCAGAATTGGCCTCTCCAAAGGATAATGGCAACATGTCCCTCAAAATCAGTTTGTTTTTCCTTTCAACCAGAGCCCTGTGGTTGAAAGAATGGTAAATTGACCTACTCTCCTGTAAATGGAGGGGGCCCAAACAGTAAACACACAAATTGTGTGAGTCACTAAAGGGGATCTTATGACCACACTTTGAGCATTTCTTGAAGCCAGCTGGCTTTTCAGACTTCTCAGCCATGGAAAAAGAATGGCAGAGAACACACACACACACACACACAAGCTTGCACACACAAATGGCGATAGAACTATGAAAAAAAGTAAGAAGCTAACAATATATATATATATATATATATATATATATATATATATATATATATATATATATATATATATATATATGGCTCCCATTTAGAATATCAATGTCTTAGAACTTCGAATTTCATATGGCTGACACCATATGATCGAAGTTTTAAGACATTGAATGTTCTAAACGGAGATCTCTACAGTGCGGAATGGGAAATTTTCCCTTTTCCTCGCTGTAGTGAGATCTCGGAGTTGGTATATTTAAGTAGCGGGACGTGTGGGGGATGCAGGTGGATAACATCCAGGATCTTTTTTGTTTTGTTTTTTTTAGGTGTTTGAAATCTTAAAACTTCGATCATATGGTGTCAGCCATATGAAATTCGAAGTTCTAAGACTTGGATCATCTAAATGGGACCCACACCCGCACACACATATCTATATATATATATCTAGAAAATATTTTTTTTTTTTGAAAAGTCAAAAACTATTAATGATAGTTGCAGAGCTACGCCAAAGGGTATACTGGAGAGAAGCGAAAACTAACCTAGTACAAACGGCTACCAGAGAGGAAGAAAGTTTTAATAAGACATGGGAGGAAGTGGTGAAAGTTAGACTAAGAAAGTAGTAGTACAGGACAGAAAGGATATAATAAGTGAAAAATATCACTTATCTGCCCAAGAGCTAAAGGAATGACCACATATTCGCGACGTGGCAAATTACATCTGAGGGGGGGGGGTAATAGGGAGAGATACATTATGGGTAAGGGGAGGTGCCCAAAAGCTTTTTGGTTGCCATGAGCTATTGTAACGGCCGAGTCAGATCTGATCGGATCCAAACCCATTAATGAGGATGAAATAAAAACTGACAATATCAGATCTTGATTGAGTAAAAAAATGTAAGGATGGAGTTAGATAATAAATATAGTAAAATAGATACCCCAACACAAACTAACAGAAACACTTATCTCAAAAGTCAGAGCCCTTGAAAACACATCCTTCTGAATCAAGTGGCAAATGAGATCTGCAAATGTTTGGGGGAAAGTGGGAATTAGGGGTAGGTGAGGAGTTTTTGCCCTGTATCCAAAGCTACTGAAAAACACCAAGGTCGGATCTGGTCAAATCCAATAACCCAATGGATGAATCAGATGAAAACAGACAACACTGGATCCAGTCAACTTGTCCATTCTGAAGGGGGTCTGCATTAAATATTGGTTGAGTTTGCTTAGGTCCAAAATTGTCCTGACATCCTTTTTTTTTCTTTGTAACCAAAATTACTCTGGAGAAAAAAAAAGTGACCCAGTCTGGTCTGGTGGGACATCTTGGATGGCTCTTTTATCTAGGGGAGAGAGGGGGAGAGAGAGACAGTGAGAGAGTGAGAGCGAGAGTAAGGAGAGAATTTCTCTTCTGGCTGCTTATTGCTAATGTGGGTGGCATATCTGGGAATGGTTGACATGGTAGGGGATTAGGATGAGAAAAGGGAGTTGTTCTTACCCAAGAATCCTGAGTGATGGTCATCCATGCAGAAGAGCTGGATAGACAACCCCAAATGCCTCCAGAGGGGAGCAGTGATCAGTCCTTCAGGGATGGTTAGGCTGTCTGTTAGAGAAAGGTCCATGATATCCCTGGTTTTGTAGACCTCCCAGACCTCTGGGTCTGCATCCATTGAAGGGGTCACCTGTGTTATGGCTGATCCTATCAGAGGTGAATTTGAAGGGTTGATTTCAGGATAATTTAAGCCCCTTTTGGATCCTAATGTAAGACCATTGCAGGGTCTCAAAATAAACTCCTATGACAAAAAGTCTCTTCCGATCTGTTCACACATCTGCATCTTCTCTATAAAACATAGGCAATATATGGAAGATCCATCAGAGGGGGCATTCATAAGGAATGCTTTAAATTTGTCCAAGAAGTTGCAAAGGCAAAGCCAGACATGGTGTATCATCATAATGCCCACACCTGCCCATCTTGCCACTTCATCAGCTGCCTTATGCATAAGCCACTTGAAAAGGTTGATGATATTGAACATGGTGCCCAAAGTGGTCTCTAGCTGCTTCCTACAGTAAGAGAATGGGAGGCCTTTTCAAAGAGGCTAGTGATTGTTTGGTTAGTTCTCTCCAGAAATGTTTCATATGGGTGGCATAGTTCAAGGCCCTGAGCACAAAGGTGCATGAAGCATATGCCTGTTTCCTCATTCTGTCCATCATCTTAGATTCATTTTTGGGAGGATAGACAATAGCTGTATCTTCTGTCTGCTCTATTAAGTTGCTGTTGCCACAATAATATAATTGCCCAAGGGACTCTTGGACCAAAACTATATGTCCATGGGAGTCTCAGTATTTTCTCTGGCTTTCTAAGAACACTTTCAGGTATATTGGGCTCCCGCCATGCTATCCTGGTGGCTAGGTCAATAAGGTGGTTTGCCATGCACTAGAAGTTCACTGAAACTGAGGTCTTTTACAGGGGATTGAGGGGAGCCCTCTTGATCATCAGAGTCTATGTTCAAAGTGCCCAACTCCATGGGGGAATCAGTGTGCCTCTTTTTGCATGTCCTTTTCTTTGGAACATTGGGAAGTGGCTCGTCTGAGTCCTCAGTGGCCTGATCCTGTGAGTGAGCAGACTTATTGAGACCACTCCCTTGGCTCTGACTATGGGAAATATAAGGGCCTAAAGCACAGATTGAAGGAATCCTGAGGTGGAGCTGGCAGTGAAGAAGGCTGTACACCAGTTCTCGAAGGAGAAACCATGATATTCCCCATAGCCTCAAAGGCTGATCCTACAATTGCCAGATCCGAGGAATCCCCATCAAGTACTGCAGTTACAACTATGAATGAAGAAGTAGGTGCCACTGACAAGGGAATCCCCAAACTCGACAAAGCAGAGGGGCCAGAGGGATTGGTGTAGTAACTTCAAAGGCTAACAGTTCTGACACTGGGAAGGAAGCTATGTGGGATGGATTTGAGGATGGCACCAAATTGCCAACACTGAGACATCAGTCCCGAGATCCACTCAACTCCAAGGGTCTTGGAGCTGAGTGAAACAGATTCAAAGTCCTTGGAGCTCAGGCAAAAGGGACAACTGTCACCAAATACACATGCTACGAGTAAGATGTCAGATCCAAAAGGCAGACTGTGGAAAGAGTAAAAATGGGAGATGAGGTACCAGCCCATTCCACACTTGAAACAAAGGGGAACAGAAGGACTGGCACTTCTATCTGCAGATCAAGAAAAGCCCTCATCATGCAGTTCCAATTAATTTCTGAAGCACTCCTGAAGGACCTCAAGAATCAGATTGAAGATTGCAAATGTGACCAAGAAGGGAACCTAGAACATTCTCCCAAAGAAGAATTGCTTGTAGTGGGGCATTTAGAAAAACTGTCAGGGATAATCACTGGCACAGAAACCCAATGGAGGTAAGATCGGTGATTTGGATATAGTTGCACAAATAGAAGGCTCTGTTCTTGATACTAGACTCCTTATTTCTTCCTTACCCCCCCCCCCCACACACACACACAGACACACACACTTTGTAGGCTTGTCTTACTATGGATCTGAGGGCATCAAGCCTTTAATAACAAGTTTTTTACATCTGTCTGCTATGGCCCAGTGATAAAAGGCTTTGCAGACCGAACAGTAAGCTGAAAGGTAGTACACGCCCATTGCATACAACACATAGGTCATGCACATCCTGAGGGGGAATTTAATGGTTGTAACTAAAACAGTTTTTAAAATTTTCTCCTTTCTCTCCATAATTTTAAAACAAAGCAGTGACACATACATGTACACACACACAGACACAAAATAGCAATTCTATCAAGAATATCTCTAAAATATTTGCAAAGTAAGGCTGAGGAGGAAAAACTCAACTATATTCTGGATGTAAACTGCCTAAAAGAGCTCAAAAGGGGCTAAGATTTTTTGACAGAAATTTTATGTCTAAGTATAGAAAAATATAATTGAATTATAGTGTAAATATCAAAAAAGGGTGGAACAGTTAGCTGCTGGTGAGAGACCACATCCAAATGTTGAGGTGGCAAAAGAGATCTGAGGCAGGGGTGTCAAACACGATCTGAGGCAGCTTTGCTTACAGGTGCATCATGGGTAGGAAAACAAATTAAAGGAAATCATGGTGTATATGATTTTTTAGGGACTGACAGCTAGGTATTAGGATGAGAACAGGCACTATTCAACATATCCTCCAGGACTGGCAGTATAGGAGGAATGGGAGGGGAGAAAGGTATATCCATTTGTAACATATCACAGTATCTCCTTATTTCAGGGGTAGCATCTATTTGTTCCCATAAAATACTTCATTCATCCTGGCAATGGTCTGATTAAAAGAAAATTCCTCCACAGAAGGATAATAATTAAAGTTTTCCTCACAAACAGAGAGTTGGGCTTAGGAATCTGCAGGAGAAGAAGCCATATGTCTGTCAAAATTAGAATCATCGGACCCTTTTCCCTCAGGAATAACTTTACAGGGAGTGACCATCTGGTAAAGGCTTCTGTGTATTGGGATTTACAGCAGGTAATTCCTGTCTAGCTAATGTAAGCAAGTCATCTTTTTAGCCAGTAATAACTTTACCAGGAGAACAATATTTACTTTTTCTTTTTTCTTTTTAATAGGAGTTCCAGAAGAAGATGACTGACTCAAAGAAGAGACATCTGCCAGGTCTTATGGTCCCTTGCCCCAGTTACACTGAGAAGAATCTTCACAGTACCTCCTAGACCCAGAAAAGATAGTTTTCCCATGCCCATATCAGACAAAAGAACAACAGAAGAAGACATGGCTGATCCCCCACCCTCAGCCCACCGGTTCATGCTTGCTAAAAAAGCCTATGTAAAACAAAGCGTGTGTTGTAACTTTAAGAAGCATTTCCAAGTGTAGGGACATGCATATAAATAATGAGCATGTGCAGGCAGCAGTGCCATTTTGAGAGAACAGCTAGACTGTTAACATGTATGAGTGCAGTAGTCAGTCTAAGTTTATTTAAAAATCCAAGTACCAATAAAACAAACAACATCCACAGGAATCACACACGGCAAAATGATGTCAACTTCAAATGTCCCAATGGAATAAACAGTGACACGGACTTCTAAAAACAGTCCAAGATTTATTAAATATTGTTAGCGCTTTCACCTTGCTGGCTTCATCAGACAAATAATTAAAAGGTTTGGGAGCATTTAAATATTGCATCTAACTCACTTATTGGGACAGACAAACTCTGACATCATCACTCAATTCATTTAAAGTTGCAAGGCACGAAAAATAGAAGTTATGTTCTTACCATAACGTTCCATGTTAGTTGTCTTCTTCTCGCCTTCTTCTTGCTGGATGGGTTCGGAGCCGACCTCGGCTCCGACTCGGCCACTCTAAAAGCTCGAGAGTTGGTTCCACCGGCTCGAGGCTCCCCTTATATCCCACAATGCTAGGCGAGAGTTACCTCAGATCTCGTTTGTAAGCTAACCCCAGCTTATAACAGTAACAGTATAACTGTAAAACAGAATCCACCTCTAACAACAGGAAGCAAAAGGGTGACCTACATCCTGAACCAAGAAATATGCATAATAGCATATGACTAAGAAAGAGGTGGTAGAAAGAGAGGTCACGATCACAACTCCTCTAGGTCTGTCCAGGCCAGGGGGAAGGAGGGTGGGACGCAAGAAGAAGGCGAGAAGAAGACAACTAACATGGAACGTTATGGTAAGAACATAACTTGTATATGTTAAGTTGTCTATCTCGCCTTCATTCTTGCTGGATGGGACCGCGTCCCTAGCACCTTGTCCCGGGTGGCCTAACGGAACAGACTCCTGAGAACAGTGGAACCAAAATTAGCTCTATGCCTAGAAGCTAAATCCAACTTATAATGAGAAATAAAAGTGTGAGGAGTAGCCCAAGTAGCCGCTGCACAAATGGTGTCAATAGGCAGTCTGTCTTGGAAGGCTAAAGAAGTAGCCAAAGCTCTGGTGGAATGGGCTTTAGGTTTATTAGGCAATTTTGTTGTCTAATTTCATATACCAGGAAATCAAAGATGTTAGCCATCTGGATAATGATACCTTTGAAACTGAAAGTCCCTTTCTGCTTTCCGCATAGGAGACAAACAGCTGATCAGATTTTCTGAATTGTTTCGTCCTATCCAAGTAGTACCTTAATTGACGATGAACATCCAGGCAGTGTAATTTTTGTTCAGACCTATTTGAATACTCTGGGAAAAAGACAGGGAGGTCAATGGTTTGATTTAGATTTGATGTTGAAACCACCTTAGGCAAAAAGGACGGGTTAGTTCGTAAGGAAACTCTGTCCTTATGGAATACAAGATAAGGAGAACGACAACTGAGTGCTTGAAGTTCTGAAATTCTTCTAGCTGATGTGATAGCCACCAGAAAGAGAGTTTTCCATGATAATAATTTCAAGGAACATGAAGCTGCAGGTTCAAAGGGAAAGAATCAAAGAAGCAAGAACTAAATTTAGGTCCCAAGGAGAAGGAGGATTTCTTATAGGAGGTCTGAGAAGAAAAACTCCTTTCAAAAAGGCTTTGCAAAGTTTGTGGGACATTAGGGCAGATTCAGAAATACCCACATGGAAATTAGAAATAGCTGCCAATTGAACCTTACGAGTAGATGGAGATGAACCTGCATGGAAGAGTTCAGCTAGAAAATCAAGGACTAGTTGGATGGAAGCGGTGAAAGGATCTATGTCCTTTCCTTCTGCCCAATATGAGAAGCGTTTCCACTTACCCAAATAAATCTTTCGAGTGGAAGATTTATGGGAAGCTATCAATATATCTCTAACAGAGTGAGATAATTGAGGAAGCCTGGCTACGGTTGGAACTGGAGGAACCAAGCAGTGAGGTTCAGAGAGGGGAGGGAGCGATGAAACTGACCCGACTGGTGGATCAAAAAATCTGGAACTAGGTCCAGATTCCACGGTCGCTCCAAAAGAAATCGATGTAGAAAGGGGAACCACACTTGTCGAGGCCAGTAAGGAGCAATGAGGATCAATGAGGCCTTCTGAGCGATAGCTTTCTGTATTACTTGAGAGATCAGTGGGAAAGGAGGAAATGCATACAGAAGTCCCCGGGGCCAAACTTGGACTAGAGCGTCCCTGCTGGGTTGGCCTGGTAAAGGGAATAGAGTGAAATATTCTCTGCACTTGCTGTTTTGGGGAGTAGCAAAAAGATCGCAGCAAGGCTGACCCCACTTGAGAAAGATTTCTCTCACTACAGAGTCTTTCAGAGACCACTCGTGAGGCATGAGTATAGCTCTGCTCAACTTGTCCGCAATGTGATTGGACTTCCGGGGATGTGCGTTGCTATCAGAAACGCTGAGAAGAAATCGCCCATTGCCACAGTCTGAGTGCTTCTCGACACAGGGGTATGATCTGGTTCCGCCTTGTTTGTTGATGTACCACACTACAGACATATTGTCTGTCTGGATTGCAATCGTTCCCAAGGGAAGAGAGTCTTGAAGGGCTTGCAACGCTAAAAGCACTGCTCTCATCTCCAGAACATTTATGTGCAAGTGGCATTCGTTTGGTTGCCATGTGCCCTGGACTGTCCTGCCCTGATAATGCCCCCACCCGATCAGGGAGGCATCCGTTGTCAGAGTAGCAACCGGAGGAAGTGGAACAAAGGGTCTTCCCGACAGGAGCTGGGGGGAAGACATCCACCACATGAGATGCTTTTGCACTTGCGTGATCATAATGGTGTGAGACATTGGAAGTTCCTGGTATGACCATTGGGTAAAAGCATCCACTGAAGGATCCGCATGTGGTATCTGGCCAATGGAAGGAGGGTATGGCGCTGCCATGATTCCCAACACCTTTAGAACTAACCTGGCTTTGACTCTGTTGTTGTTGAGAAGAAGTGACACCAATTTGTGAATGTCTGATATCCTTTGGTCCGTTAGCCTTGCAGACATGTTTATAGTATCTAAATTTGCGCCTATGTAGGTAATAGTACGACAAGGCGACAAAACAGACTTTTCGCAATTTATTGAAATACCCAGTTTTTGACAAAGCGAAAAGTATAATCTCTGGCCATCAGAAGGAGATGCTTGGTGGGAGCTGTGAGAAGCCAGTCGTCCAAATATGGAAACACCTGGAATCCTTGTCGTCTCAGGTGAGAAGCTACCACTGCCATGCATTTGGTAAACACCGGGGCAGTGGTGAGACCAAAGGGCAGGGCCCTGAACTGAAAATGACTGGTTCCCAGCCTGAAGCGGAGGAATCTTCTGGAGCGTCTGTTCATTTTATGTGATAGTACGCATCCGAAGGTCTATAGAGCACATCCACTTTCCTTTGCCCAAAAGGGGAAGAATGGATTGCAGCGTGACCATCCGAAATCTTGTTTTCTTGACTGATTTGTTCAAGACACTGAGATCCAAAATCGGTCTCCAGTCCCCTGTTTTCTTTGGAACTAAAAGAACCTTGAGTAGATTCGGATCCTTGTTGGTCTGCTGGCACTGACTGAATTGCTCTTTTGCAAGCAGTTTTGAAATTTCCAAAGCTGCTATATCCCTTTGAGCGGGTGGAACATCTGGAAGGGATTTTTGACTGATTTGGAAAGCGAAGAAAGGGGATAGAATAGCCTTCGAAATGATGGACTGTACCCATTTGTCTTGAGTCAGGGATAGCCAGGCTTCTGGGTACAGTGACAATCTTCCCCGACTGCCTCCGAAGATGGGCAGTCGGGCAACACCTCAGGGATGCTGAAAGGGCTTGTCAGGAAAGGCTTCCCGATTGCCCTGGTTCTGCGGACCCCCTGCCCCTAGGGCGGCGTCTACCATTGTTATTCCCACCTCTGCCTCTGGTAGGAAACGACTCTGTCGTCAGGCGAAGTCCCTTGAGATTGTTTACGGAACCACATCTTCCCACCCTTCTGGCCTTTGGGGTAAGGCCTAGAAGGAGTCGAAAACGGACTCCGGCGGCAGAAAGGGTCTTGCCATCAGTCTCGCACCTAGTCAGGGTTTCTTTCACTTGAGGACCAAAGAGATGATCCATCAAAGGGGAGTTCGTGAAAGACGTCTTGAAAGGGTCCGCATAAAATTGCATAGCCGCATCCAGGCGTGCCTACGTAAGGCTACACCTGTCCCTGCGGCTCTGCTCGCTCCATCGGCCGCATAAGAGGAGGCGCATGGAGGAGTTAGATATGGAATTAAGGGTAGCCAGCTGCGTGTTCATTTTATCTTGGAAACCCGCAGCTGTAGGATCCTTTAACATTTCACTCGTTTCCTTGATCAAGTCCCTTTGAAGACGAGTGAAATGGCACAGGTAATTCAGCGAACGCATGGTAAATGTCGCTGAGGAGAACATCCGCTTCCCGTACCTATCCATGGACCTAGATTCCTTGTTAGGTGGATGGACAGGGACTGAAGGATCAGCCAGTTCCTTCTTTGTGGCAGCAGCTACCACCATAGCATCCACAGAAACTCCTTTCGATAAAAATTGCTTGTCTGATGGAGCTGTGATGAATTTAGAGGGTCTCCTGGGAGTGGGGTCCACTGAATCAGGAGCCGTCCATGCCTTCTTAGCAACCACCTGCATGAGGGGGTCGAAGGGGGGGGACACCCAGGAGGTGGAAGGACGAGAGCCAAACGCCTCAAGATACACAGATTCGTCCTCCGAAGGGTTGAGGGCTGGCCAATTTCCCCTCTGTTTCAGGATCTCCAGAATGTCTGCAAATGAGACATCTTCAGAAGGGGAACGTGGGGAACCCTCAGAATCATCCAGATCTGTGTCTGACGTGATAGACTCAGGTGAGTCAATGTGCTTCCTCTTGCACTTCCTCTTCCAAGGGGGCTCTTCTGCCAAATCAGGAGAGGCCTCGGAACAGGATGAAATCCCCACAGGGGGCTCCTGAGGAGCTGGCTCTCTGCGGTCCGGGATGAGGGAGTGAGTCGACTTACCCTGAGGCAGCATAGAGGGAGAGGCGGACGGAGCCGACTGTGGAGTAGAGCCAGGCTCTAACACACTCCGCATGACCTCGAATGCACCCCTGTCAGGCAGAGCCAGAGGTCCCCGCTCCGAGGAGCTAAGAACCCCTCGGCACCGACAGTGATGGCTCCGAGGTCGATGTCGGAGCCGAACTCACCAGCGCCGAAGCACCGAGAGGGAGAGGGGGGTCGGACAAGGGTCCGATGCCACTCACCCCCTCGGAGCCGACAAGGGAAGTCCGGCGCCGAGATTCCTCCAAAGAAGAAAGCGGAGCCGAGGACGGAGCCGAAGACAATTGTCTCGGCTCCGAAGTGATCACAGTCTCGGTTCCGACACGACCCGGCTCCGAGCTCAAGAGAGTCGAAGGAGGAAAGAGTTGATGGACCGGGGCAGGCACCGACTGATGAGTCGGGCTCTGAAGCATCTGGGCTAGTGCCTCGGACTTAAGTAGTCGACTCACCACTCTCTGCAGGTCATGATCGGACAGCCTCGATGACCTAGAGGAATGAGACCTTTGGCTCCGTTCAGACAGCAGGGGAGATCCTGGAGCCGAATGAACGGAGCCAAGAGAAGGAGACCTAGACCTCTTTCTAGTTGTCGGCTCCGAAGGTCTGGTCGGAGCCGACACGGGTACCTCAATAACCTCGGCTCCGGCCGGAGCCGAGGAAGCCACAGAAACTGTGGACTGAGACTTATCGGCTCCAGCCGGAGCCGATAAAGGCAAAGGTTGAACAACCTGAGGTCTCGGCTCAGATGCCGGAGCTGAAGACCTCGATGCCTTAGAGGGCTTCCCTGTTGAAACTGACAGGGAATCCTCTGGCTTCAATAATCCTCTCAGAATCAACTTGTTTTTTCTTTCCTGCAGGACCCTGGGACTGAAGCCATGGCACACAGCACAGGAGTCCTGCAGGTGCAAAGGCCCCAGACAATAGATACAAGAAGTGTGAGCGTCTGTCAGAGACATTTTCTGACAGCACGCATCACACTTCTTGAATCCGGAGACCTTTGCTTCTTTAGACATTTCCCTAACTGACAGGTGTACACAAACACACACCCAAACACACAAGTTATACCCTGTCAGCAAAAAATAATAATTTTAGTAGTAATACTAGAATTAAGTACAATAAAATTAAAGTAAACTACACAAACACTGCACTAGGGAAGGGAAGGCCTAAGGCCCAAAGGAAGAACCAAAGGTTCTTTTAGTAAAGAAACGGGAAAATTTAGGGTCGGGGATAAAGTTTTATAATCTACACTAATCTAGGAAGAATTTAACTTAAAAAGGGTGAAAAAGATTAACTTTTAGAAGAAAAAGCTAACACTCACCAGGAACCGGTAGAAGCAACCAACCTCGAAGCTGTAGCGGCAAACGAGATCTGAGGTAACTCTCGCCTAGCATTGTGGGATATAAGGGGAGCCTCGAGCCGGTGGAACCAACTCTCGAGCTTTTAGAGTGGCCGAGTCGGAGCCGAGGTCGGCTCCGAACCCATCCAGCAAGAATGAAGGCGAGATAGACAACTTAACATCATATATATGTATAAAAACAAATGTATATATAAAAGATATATGTATTAAAAGTGGTATAAAAAAACAAATTATTAAAACACAGAATTGCAAAAATATATATATATATATATATATATATATATATATATATATGTATGCTGAATACATATAAAATAGAATAACGCAATTCTGTCAAGGATTTAGATATTGGACAAAACATAATGCCCATATGAAGACACCAATTAGATAATCGTGTCAAAATCACTGGACGCTCAGAAATAACTTACTATACAGCTAAGGTTGTCCTAATCACCTTCAAAACACTCAAACCCCAGGCTATATTCCCAACAGGGTAAAGTAGGGACAACACAAGTAAAAACTTTGCGTACTTCAAAAAGGGTATAAAAATACATCTTGGATAAACACTAGGTGTGACAACTTCCACTTCATGTGCAAACAAGGATAAAGGTTAAAACATTCTAGAGGGGACACCACCACTTATTAAACACATATAAACTCATGGGTGTCATAATACTATACAACCACTGATAAAAGAAGAAACTGGGTAAAGGACTCAAAAACATTAAACTGCCCTTCTATTGGAGTGATGCACATCTTGGGTAAACACTAGGTGTTACAACTCCCACTTCATGTGCAAACAAGAATAAAGGTTAAAACATTCTAGAGGGGACACCACCACTTATTAAACACATATGAACTCATGGGTGTCATAATACTCTACAACCACTGATAAAAGAAGAAACTGGGTAAAGGACTCAAAGGATTCAAGCCCGGGACCTTATCAGCTCTACATCTGATGATCCATCTGAGCTCAGATGGATCATCAGATGTAGAGCTGATAAGGTCCCGGGCGTGAATGATAAAGCTTCACTTAGACCTATTTTGCGGAACACAAGGTTAACCGTCTCCAATAGAAGGGTAGTTTAATGTTTTTGAGTCCTTTATCCAGTTTCTTCTTTTATCAGTGGTTGTATAGTATTATGGCACCCATGAGTTCATATGTGTTTAATAAGTGGTGGTGTCCCCTCTAGAATGTTTTAACCTTTATTCTTGTTTTCACATGAAGTGGGAGTTGTAACATCTAGTGTTTACCCAAGATGTGCATCACTCCAATAGAAGGGCAGTTTAATGTTTTTGGGTCCTTTACCCAGTTTCTTCTTTTATCAGTGGTTGTATAGTATTATGACACCCACGAGTTCATATGTGTTTAATAAGTGGTGGTGTCCCCTCTAGAATGTTTTAACCTTTACTTTTGTTTGCACCTGAAGTGGGAATTGTAACACCTAGTGCTTATCCAAGATATGTTTTTGTACCCTCTTTGAACTACGCAAAGTTTTTTACCTGTGTTGTTTCTGTATATGACACTCATGAGTTCATTTGTATTCAATAAGTGGTGGTGTCGCCCTTAGAATGTTTCAACCTTTATCTTTATTTTTGTTTACACATGAAGTGGGAGCTGCAACACCCTGTTCTTATCCACGATGTATTTTTATACCCTTTTTGAACTACGCAAAGTTTTTTACTTGTGTTGTCCCTGCTTTACCATGTTGGGAATATAGCCTGGGTTTTGAGTGTTTTGAAGATGATTAGGACAACCTTAGCTGTATAGTAAGTTATTTCTGAGCGTCCAGTGATTTTGACACGATTATCTAATTGGTGTCTTCATATGGACATTATGTTTTGTCCAATATCTAAATCCTTGGCAGAATTGCGTTATTCTATTTTATATGTATTCAGCATACATATATATATATTTTTGCAATTCTGTGTTTTAATAATTTGTTTGTTTTATACCACTTTTAATACATATATTTTTATATATACATTTGTTTTATACATATATATGTTTTCATGCCTTGCAACTTTAAATTCATTGAGTGATGATGTCAGAGTTTGTCTGTACCAATAAGTGAGTTAGATGCAATATTTAAATGCTCCCAAACCTTTTAATTATTTGTCTGATGAAGCCAGCAAGGTGAAAGCGCTAACAATATTTAATAAATCTTGGACTGTTTTTAGAAGTCTGCGTCACTGTTTATTCCATTGGGACATTTGAAGTTGACATCATTTTGCCGTATGTGATTCCTGTGGATGTTGTTTGTTTTATTGGTACTTGGATTTTTATTTCGAACCACGGGAGTCTTTGCCCCTTGGTGCTGCCTTTGTTTGCTCTTGTTATTTCTTACTAAATTTATTTAAGTTTAAGTTACTAAGCTTTAATCCTGACATGTTTGTATATAATAAAGCTGCTTGAACCGAACCCAGACCTGTTTGTCTGTTTTACCCTGACCGAATGAGCGACATGGTGTCAGAACCAGGATTACGAGTGCAACTTCTTCAAGCCATGAGGTGCAGAGTTGATGGTGAAGGTATATTGAGCAGGATTGGTGATACAGTGCTCAGACAACTAAAAAGGCCAGAAACGAACTTCTTGCAACCAAGACTCACACAAATAATTTACTTTGCAAAGAAAATGATACAAAGCATTCGTAAAGCACAAAACGCATTATTAATCAAATGAGTAGCACAAAAGATATTATTAATCAAACAAAAAGCACAAAACGCATTGTTGATTAAACAAAGTGTTCAAAACCAAGATATTTTTGATAAAATTATCTGAAATACTTATATGGGGTTCAGAGTTACCTCCAATTTGCATAACGAGCATGTTTAAAGTAAAACAAGCACAAAAAAAGTATAATAAGCATGATCAAATGGGCATAACGAGTACAATAAAAGGGCAAAATAAGCTTAGAAAAGCAAGGCAACTGCATGTTTTTTAGTAAACAACCGTGTTTTGGCATGAGCTGCTATTTTGGATTGACTGAAGCCATTCAAAGCATAACTAGAGTTGTTCGAAGTATCTCAGGGTGTGCAAAGTGTTTGCAGGGTTTGCTTTATTACAGTGCAATTATTTCAAAGTCTGTATAAGGGTGAGTCAGCAAAACTCAAGTCAAGTTTTATTGTTAACTGTCATAATTGTGGTGCCAATCATGAGTCTAAAAGAGACGAGTGCTTAGCATTTGGTCAGCAATGCCACAAGTGTAAAAACTGGAACCACTTTCAAAAGTTTTGTAAATCAGGCAAACCTCATTCAGTTATTAAGAAAGGTCACTCAAAAAAGCAAGTTGATCATGTAGAAAGCTGCAACCCTACTTTCTATGTAGATGATGTATCAGTGGTAAGTGAAAAAGTTAATGCAGTAGATTTGTTGGCAAAGAATGAAGTGTTTTGTATTGCCCTGATCAATGGTAAACCCATGGAGCTTAAAGTAGACACTGGTTGAAAGTGTAATGTTATGTCAGCAGAAACATTTGCTAGAGTATGAGCTGGTGAACAACTTAATTTGGCTAATTGTGTGAAGCTTATTGCTTATGGAGGTGAAGAGATTCAAACCAGAGGCTCAGTAGTGTTTTCATGCTATTCGGCTGGGAACAGTTACAGCTTGCAATTCTATGTAGTGAGAAGACCTGTACAGTCATTATTAGGTCTCGGAGACAGTTTAAGAATGAAACTGCTTTCTTTTACCAAAGAAGTCCATCATGTAAGTACATGTCTTAGCTCCAGCTTCACCAGTGTTATTTTCTCAGAGTATGCTGATGTTTTTGACGACAAGCTAGGCAAACTTCCAGTTGTGTACTCCATGAAAGTAGACCCATAGGTCAGTCCAGTGTTCAGACTGCGAGGAGAGTTCCGATAGCTATGCAGGACAAAGTCAAAGTCCAGTTAGATAAGATGGTGCAGCAAGGTGTGATTTGTTCAGTCACAGAACCAACTGAGTGGGTGTCTTCCATGGTAGTTATGCATAAGAAAAGCTCAGATGAAATCAGAACATGCATTGACCCAACAGACTTGAACAAAGCATTAAAGAGGCCCCACCATCCTATGTGAACAGTTGAGGTTGCTACCCTCATGCCAAGTGCCACTGTTTTTTCTGTCTTGGATGCAGAGAGTTCATTTTGGTAAGTAATGCTTGATTGCAAATCTTCACTACTGACTACATTCAGTACTCCATTTGGTAGATACAGATTTCTCAGAATGATTTTTGGAATAAATTCTGCCAATGAAGTCTTTCAGCGTGCAATGGAGCAAATTATTTCAGGTTATCCGTGTGCTATAATAGTGGATGATTTACTAGTTGGAGGTAATGGAGAAGCAGAGCATGACAGAAACCTCAGAAATGTTCTGGACAGAGCATGCGAAGTGAACTTGAAGCTCAATCCTCTGAAATGTAAATTCAGGCTACCAGAAGTTACTTATGTAGGTCATTTATTTATCAGTACTGGCTTATGGCCAGACCGTTCCAAACAAGCAGCCATTCTTGAGATGCCAGCTCCAGACAATGTCCAAACCTTACAGTGTTTCCTTGTTATGGTTAACTATGTGGGCAAGTTTATACCCGAGTTTAGTGAATTATCAGCACCTTTAAGAGAGCTGACACACAAAAATGTTGCCTGGTTATGGTTGGAACAGCACCAGCGAGCATTTGATAACCTCAAACAACAAATTGCCAATCCATCTACAATGAGATACTATGATGTCCACAAACCAGTAATTCTTTCCTGTGATGCTATAAATTTCGGTCTTGGTGCATTTATTCTTCAAGAGGGCAGACCAGTTGCCTATGCGTCTAGCACTGTAACCCAAACTGAAATGCAGTATGCTCAAATTGAGAAGGAACTTTTGACAATTGTGTTTGCATATTCGAAGTTCCATGATTATATTTATGGCCGAGCTATCCAGATCGAGACTGATCATCAACTTTTAGTCACTATTTTAAAGCCTATACATACAGCTCCAGCAAGACTACAAAGAATGATGCTCAGACTACAAAAGTACAACTTCAAAATGGTCTATACAAAAAGAAATCTTCTCTCTCTGGCTGATACCTTATCCAGATCACCCAGAAATACAACAGAACAGCTAGATACAGAGAATTTTGACTTCAATGCCATGGAAGTGCGTAATTTTTTACCACAAGACTTGATGAGCTGAGAGATTATACAAAGACTGATCCAATTTTGCAGAGGCTCAACCACTTCATCAATGCTGGATGGCTGTCAAAGCAATCTTGTGTACCACCAGACGTGCAACATTATATTCCTTACAGAGATGAGATGCTGATGGAAGATGGTATAATTTTCAAAGGTCCTGAAGTTATTGTTCCTACTTCCTTCAAAGTGAATACATTCAGATTTTGCATTGTGGCCACCCAGGTTCTGAAGTTACCAAAAGAAGGGCGAGAGGACTAGTATTTTGGCCTTCTCTGTCAAAAGACATTGATAAAGTGCTTTCATCTTGTTCAGTATACAATAATACTAAACTGCATTTGCAAAAAGAGCCACTTCAGCTAAGCCAGATTCCTGAACTACCTTGGTCAACAGGAGCCACTGACATATTTGAGTGGAACAATCAGCATTACTTAGTGTTGGTAGACTGTTATTCAAAATGGTTTGAGATCAATTTACTACCTAACCTAACATCCAATACTGCTATTACTAAGTTGACATGTCATTTCTCAGTCCATGGTAGTCCACACAAAGTTATTTCTCACAATGGTTCCCAGTTTACCAGTTAATTATTTCAGAAATTTGCAAAAGAGTGGGACTTTATCCATGTTAGCAGTCCAGAATACCCACAGTCAAATGGCCTGACTGAACGTGCAGTACAGAGTGCAAAGCAATTACAGACATCAAAGCGTGACAATACTGATATCTTTCTTCTTGAATTTACTTAATCTCAGAAATATACCCTGTGACAACCTACTTGCCTCACCTGCTCACATACTTCTGTCTAGGCAAACCAGAACAACCTCGCCTATCAGTTCTAGTTTATTGGTGTCTAATGCTAAAAACAACAGAGCAATCAAAGCCCAACTATTTAAGAAGCGTTCCTTTCAGAAGTCTAGCTATGAAAAAAAGAGCAGATATCTTCCTCCATGGAAAGAAGGAAAGATAGTGAGGATGCAAACGGCAAAAGGCTTTGATCGACTTGGTCAGGTGAGAGGTATATGAGCCGAGCCGAGATCCTACTTAGTGGAATCTGAGAGTATAGAATACAGTAGAAACCGCAGGCATCTTCTTCCAGTGTCTGAATCGATATCGCAGCATCGTACCTATGATACAGACTCTAAATATCAGAGCAACCCAGACAATGTTCCTGTTGAAGAACATGTCTCAGTACCTATTCCCATTCCTGATGATGTTCCAGATTACTCTAAAGTTGAACATTCCTTAAAGACAGTCCCCATTGCTACATCCAGTTCCAATTTTATGTTATACGATCAGGTTGTATTTCTAGATCTAGTGTAAAATACACAGCAACCTGGACATGGTTGTTCTATTTGTGTTTAGTTTTGTATGACTGCATGTCAAAGAATTAGTTCTGTATAATTGCAAGTCAAAGGATCATTTCTGTACAACTGGATATCAATGAATGCTGTCATTTTAGTGTATGACCTATTTCTCAAAGACGGTGGATGTAGAACAGAGCATGTGTTGTAACTTTAAGAAGCATTTCCAAGTGCTGGCACGTGCATATAAACAGTGAGCATGTGCAGGCAGCAGTACCATTTTGTGAGAACAGCCAGAGTGTTAACATGCATGAGTGCAGTAGTCAGTCTGTTATCAGTTTATTTAAGTTTGTTACTAAACTTTAATCCTGATGTGTTTGTATATAATAAAGCTGCTTGAACCGAACTCACAACTGTTCGTCTGTTTTATCCTGACCAAAAGAGCAACAGACTACAACAGAAGAAGCCAATGGAGTAAGTGAGTGGTATGAGGAACAACTAATGGCCACTGCAAGTTCAACCCTTATCGGCTGAGGTGTAGACTGGGTTTGCAACAACAGCAAGGGCTACTTAGTAAGTACTTTTTTCTTTCTAGGTATTGTGTGAAAAGAGACATCCAGATCGGAGTGAGTATCTATGCTGGAATTGGGAAAGAAGCACCAAAAAAGATGTGTAACTAGAGCAATACAGTTGGAAAGTAAGTTGTCACTGAGTGTTCACAAGCAGCACAGTTACACAACTTTCTCCATTCCCCTAGGTTCTAAAAAGTAAAAGTAGAATAGAATTCCCCTGTCAGTACTGTTCAAACACTTGCACACACACTGACAGAATCAAAACAGCAAGTAGATTGTCACAAAATAAGCATAAGCTATACACAAACACAAAAGATCCTGCCTTTTCCCCCGTAAACTTTTCTGTTCCATAGTATTCTAAATTTACAAAAGCAGTACACAATTTTTCACAAAACTAGTCCCAAATACTTTAATAAACATTCAGAGCTAAAACAGCAGTCCCCTGACAGGAAACATCCAGTATTGTGAACGAATAATGGTTTCTTAAAAGGCGAAATACCTCTTTTAATCAAAAAATAGATAAAATGCTATTTTTCTTTAAAGGGCAATAATTTTCTGAGTAGAGGGTTTCGCTGATGAGGACTCATACGCCAGAAATAAAGCTTTTAGCTGATTGCTGCTGCTGCGAAGCCCAAGAGATGCTTCTTCTCAACATGGCAAGAAAGTACTGAAGAAAGCTTCACTCTGACTGCTGATTTCCTTCATTGGGATTAATCAATCAGCAGTCAAGTGAAGGAGTGGAGGGGTGCCCGAGGTTTTTGAAGCTGACTAGTTATTGTTTCCTAAGTGGGAAACAGCTCATATAGCCTAAGCAATGTTGGAGCAGTTGGAATGATGAGCATTAAATGCAAGTTTTCCACAAAAAAACTATTAAAACAAATAAAAACAGTAAAAGTGAAAAATGGAGGGCAAACAGTCGATCAGATGAATGAGTCTCAAAAATAGTCCTGTAAAACACACATTTCCCTTCAAAAAGTAATGTCCTCACAAAAATTAGCACATTTTTCATAAAAAAATAACATACTGTTAATGCTTTCTAGCTCAGGGAACTTATCTACCCAGCAATGGAAGACCATTAAATGATACCATGGTATAAAGAAAAAATTCTCGATTTCAACAACTGGCTAAGTTTCTGGTGTCATTCAAAGGGGATCCAGTGTCTATCTGCCTGGGATGACATGCTCGACAAGCCACACTGCTTCGCTAGAGACGGCTTGCACCTGTCACCCTTAGGCTTTCGAATACTTGCCAAGGCTCCTGCCACCCCCAGAGTGCCTTTTTTAGGCAAGGCTCAAAAGACAAATCCATCGCCGTAAATAGCACAAGTAACAAAAAACTGACGGTAATGCTACTCAATGCCAGAAGTCTAAACCTCAAAATGCACGCACTCGAGGCACTCCTCAGTATGGAGAAAATCGATATATGCGCAGTAACAGAAACCTGGTTTACGGCTCCAGAGAGCACCCCAGCACTACCAGGCAACAACTCATACCATACATTTTGGCCACAGAACCCAAACTGAAATACAAAAGGCGGGGGCGTATCCATATTCATCAAGGATACCCACACCTCCAGGTTAGTGGCAAAGCACGATGCTTCAGAGATCATCCACGTGCAACTAACAATGGGCAAAACTGCAATTCAAACTGTAGCTTGCTACAGATCACTCGCCATGTCCCAGGACCCTCATTCCGCATTTCTGGAAACACTGGGAAACATAAAGGTCCTACCAAACACCCTATATTGGGTGATTTCAATTGCCCAAACATTAACTGGGAGATTTACACAAGTACTAACTCCCTTGCCCAACTTTTCCTAATATTTATAAACTCAAATGCCCTGGTTCAACTGGTCAACTTCCCACAAGAGTTGACAACATATTGGACCTGGTCATCACCAACATGGGTGACCGGTGTTCCACACCAGAGGTCAACCCCTCGCTGGTTAGATCTGACCATAAACAAATCACTTTGGATATCCATATTCCGCCCCCACCCCCGGACAAGAAAGCCGCCATGAAAAACTTTTCAAAAAGCAAACTTCACGTTACTTAAGATCGAGGTGAAAAGTTTCAAAGCCCCCATGCTGAAGGATAACACTGTCCAAGTTGCAAAATCCTTTACTAATGCATTCTATGGGCAGCTACAAGAATGCATGGATCATGCCATCTGAAGCAAAACCAAGACTCACTCCTCCAAGAAAAGGAAACCAGTCTGGTGGACTCCTAACATAAACAAGTTATACAATAGAAGGAGGAAACTAGTACAGAAAAGAGTAAAATCCCAAGAAGGGAAGACATCCCTGACCGGTATCAGCGAGAAACTAGGATCCCTCATAAAATCATCCAAGGCAAGCTTTGAAAGAAAAATTGCCAAGGACTCCAAAGATAACTACAAGGCATTCTTTAGCTATGTCAAGAATCTAAGTGGCAATGCTCAGATCTGCTCGGAGTTAGTGCAGAATGGCACAAAATACACTGAACCGACCGATATCGCCAACATCCTGGCAGAGAGGTTCAGTGCAAACTTCACCCCCCCAACCCCAAAAGGGCCCATAACCATACCAGAAGAATGTAGAGTCCCTGAAATCACAGACACTCAGGTTAAAACAGCCCTCTCCAAAGCCCAAAACACAGTATCAATGGGACCGGACGGTGTCCCAGGCTGCGACCTACATGAGCTCAAAGACGAACTAACCCCTCACCTAAACACACTGTTCAAACTCAGCCTCTACACAGGCTACATACCCATAGAGTGGCGCACAGCAACGGTTATTCTGCTCCACAAAGGTGGAGCCACAACAGACCCCGGGAACTATCGCCCCATAAGCCTGACTAGCTTGGTCTGCAAGGCTATGGAGCGCATCATCATGGAACTCATTAACAGAGACACTGGGAACCTCCAAACACTGGACTCTACCCAGTTTGGCTTTGTTAAGAGCAGATTGTGCCTCCTAAACCTGGTGGACTTCTTTGAGACAGTTACCAAGGCTATAGACGAGGGAAAGGTGGTACACACAGCCTACCTTGACCTCGCTAAGGCCTTCAACACCATTCCCCATTCTGGTATTATAGACAAGCTCACCAGCCTGAACATAAACCCCTACATCACAAGATGGGTTTCCAACTGGCTCATGGACAGAACCCACATGGTGAGAGTTGTGGGAGCTAGGTCCGACTCTAAACCAGTTACAAGTGGCACTCCCCGGGGCTCAGTCCAAGGACCCCTCCTGTTCGGCATATACTTCTCAGAGGTACAGGCAAGCACAGTAGAACTATGGCTGACCAAGTTCGCAGACAACTGCAAACTAGGGGCTATAATTGACTCTCCGGCTGACACATACATCCTCCAAAAGTGTCTCACTGAGACGGATACCTGGTGTCAAAATAATGGCTTCAAGCTAAATGCCAAAAAGTGCATAGTCATCCCCTTTGAAAAAAACAAAGTACCCACAAACTACCACATAGGTGGTAGTCCCCTAAATATGGAAGATGTAATAAGGGATCTGGGGACCCAAGTACATAGTAATCTCACCTTTGATAATCACATTGCCAAAGTGGTTAGAAAATCCTTCTACGTGGCCCACCTAACCACAAAAGGGTTCGCATCCAGATCAAAAGAGGTCATTGTGCCCCTCTACTCATCACTCATCAGACCCATCTTAGAGTACAATGCCCCATTTGGGATGTACCTTACAAGACACCTGCAACAGCTGGAAAGACAACAGAAGTACCTCACCAATAGGATCAATGGCCTCAAACAGATGTCTTATGCAACTCGACTGAAGAAACTCCAGTTGTACTCTGTTGCATACTGCCTACTCAGAGGTGATCTCCGCCTGACATACAAGGCCATGTCCAACCCAGTATTGATGGACATGCTCCACCTAAAGAAAACCTTATCCCCTCGAGCCACACGCTCTAGGGATCTAAACCTCACCAGAACAATAAATAGAACGTGCTGGAGGGATAGATTCCTGTCCCAGAGACTTCCCATGCTTTGGAACAAGATCCCAATCTACATTAGGCAGAGCTCCTCACTAACACTCTTCAAAAGAAACCTTGACGAGTGGATGGGAAACAGAAAGTTAACCTCGGGGATCACTTCAGTGGCTCTGCTGGACAGAGGCACAGGGAACTAATCTAAGGGGGCAGCGAAAGCCAACACATTCTGGCTAGGCTATAAATGCCTTCGGGCAGATAACATAGTATCCACCTATGAACCTATTAGCTAGCCATCAATCCTCTGAAACCTGCAAGTGGAGCTCTCTGTAAGGGCAGCAAGAAAGTGCTGAAGTATCTGGTGCTCAAGCTGCTGGCAATCTCCATTTGCAGCTCATACAACCAGCAGCCTGGGCATAGGTGAAGGGAGCTTAAGGCTGGAAGACTGGTCGATTGTTATATCCTAGGCAAAATACAATCCACTTACACTATTGCATCTGTAATTTATGAATGAACAGTAAGTTATCTGATTGAAAATCCACATGTATGCCGTGTGTGTGTGTGTGTGTGTGTGTGTGTGTGTGTGTGTGTGTGTGTGTGTGTGTGTGTGTGTGTGTGTGTGTGTGTGTGTGTGTGTGTGTGTGTGTGCGTGTGTGTGTGTGTGTGTGCGTGTCTGTGTGTGTGTGTCTGTGTGTGTGCGTGTCTGTGCATGTGTGTATTGTTTATATATGTTTACTTCTGTGTCTGTCTCTGAATCTCAGTGTGTGTATGTATATGTCTATGATTCTGCATCTATGAGTCTGATTTTGTGTCCGTATGTGAGTGTGAGTGAATGTTTGCATCCTTACCTATGTGTCTATGTCTGTCTTAGTGTCTGTTCATCTGTGTGCCTCTGTGTCCCTGTATATCTCTGTGAGTTAGTGTATAGGAATATTTAGCTAACTGAAGCTGACATTCTGTTTTGCATTTTATCAGAATGAGCATAGATTTTAACAGAAAAGAACTATTCTGTGATAATAATTGAAATTGTGAAATAACTAAAGAGCAATTCTCTAAGAACACGGTGGGGTGCTAGCCGGAGCTGTGACATTTTACATTCCACCTTTTAGCACTGGAGAAGTACACACACACACACACACACACACACACACACACACACACACACACACACACACACACACACACACACAGAACTGCTGTCAAACTCCAACAATTCAAAGTATTACCATATAGCAGCATAATTTCACTTTATAGGTGAATCTGTGTTGTCTAGTCTTCATACTTTATCAGATTTTTTGCAGAATTAATGGCTCATTGTTTCTGAGGTTTGAACAATCATGTCTAAACATTTTTGAAATGTGTATACTAAATATTTATCTGCATATAACAGATCTGTAATATATCAGTGACTACAGGCAAAGTTCTGCAGCAGATTAAATATTCCCTAATAAAACCAGCGTCCAAAGTCTCCTCATAACCAAATGCACAAGGATACTGACATATGTCAGTCTTGTGCCCACAAACCAAAATATTTGGAAAAATTATTCACAAATAAATAATGGCTAAAACTACTAGATATGGTTTGCTCCTAGCACGACTTTAGGTCAGGACAAACACCCTAACAGCTATCTATAGAGTAACTAGCATAACTTACTCCTATACAGAAGCAGATAACGATGATGGCTGGATCTTTGTTAACTTAAAGAGGGCCTTTGAACATGAAGACCACTCTAGCCTGTGAAACTTAAGAAAGTATGATTTAGCAAAGAAGTATTCAAATAGATGTCAAACTACCTTGAAAACTGGTCCTTCAACATATAAAATGCAAATCAGCTGTCACTCACTTCTTCTTCTTCTTTCAGCTTTTCCTGGTTAGGGGTCGCCGCAGCGGATCATCTGTCTGCTCATGATTGGCAGTGGAGTTTTAAGGTGTTGAGTTGCCAGCCCAGCGTCCAACCTTCCACAGAAGGCACACACACACGCACGCACAAACTCACACCTAGGGCCAATTTAGAGTGTCCAATCCACCTACTGCATGTCTTTGGGATGTGGGAGGAAACTGGAGCACCCGGAGGAAACCCACACGACCACAGGGAGGACATGCAGACTCCGCACAGAAGGCACCTCAGCCGAGAATCGAACCGGAGAACCTCTTGCTGTGAGGCAGCAACACTAACCCCTGCACCACCGCGGCCGCCCAAATCAGCTGTCACTCACTAGAATTTATAAAACTAATGTACCATACAGCTGAGCTGTAGGGCCAATACCTTTCTTACTTTTCAATAAATACATAACATCTACCATACAATCAAACTCAATTACCCCAGATGCAGATGATATTTCCTATACAGAGCCAGTCCTCAACAAAAGACATAGACACCCAACCAAATAAAGACTTTAGGAAAACTTGTAACCATTTAATAACAAACATTAAATGTGGCTAATACAGTCAGCATGCTCTTCAGAACCAACCAGAAACTAAGTAACAACAACAGCACACTTAAGATAATAGACTCACATAGCAACAAAATCGCTCAAGTACAAAATTAGAGATATTTAACTCCCTTGCTCGTTCCTTAACTATTATCCACCACACAGAAATAATAGTCAAAATAATCAAACAACAAAAAATAAGAAGTTATGTACCTACCATAACGTTCCATGTTAGTTGTCTTCTCTCGCCTTCTTTCTTGCTGGATGGGTTCGGGGCTGATCCTCAGCTCTGACTTGGCCACTTACTAAAGCTCGAGAGCTAATTTTACCAGCTCGAGGCAACCCCATATCCCATGATGCAAGGCGAAGACTACCCAGATCTCGTTTGGTAGCTAAGGAAATTATGCAATACATTCCTCCAACTGGAGAGGAGGAGGAAGAGGTAATAATAGTAATAATGATAATAATAATAATAATAATAATCCCCCGAAAAAGATCAACCTAATCTAGTGACACTAGAAAGCTGATTAGTTGGAAAAATTGGATTAAGCCTCTTAAGGGAAGAGGCACAATCTTCTCGGTCTGACCAGGCTAGGGGGATGGTGGGCAGGACGCAAGAAAGAAGGCGAGAGAAGACAACTAACATGGAACATTATGGTAGGTACATAACTTCTTAATGTTAAGTTGTCAATCTCGCCTTCATTCTTGCTGGATGGGACCGCGTCCCTAGCACCTCTATCCTGGGTGGCTCAATGGAACAGACTCTTGAGAACGGTGGAACCAAAATTCGCTCTGTCTCTGAAGGCCAAGTCTAATTTGTAATGTGAAACAAAAGTATGAGGAGAGGCCCATGTGGCTGCTGCACAAATAGTGTCTATTGGAAGTCTAGCCTGAAAAGCTGTAGATGTAGCTAGAGCTCTGGTAGAATGGGCTTTTGGCCTAGAAATCAACTCTTTAACTCTGAGCTGATAAATGCAAGTAATCACAGAAGACAGCCATCTAGATAGAGTTACCTTGGATACTGGAAGGCCTTTCCTGTTCTCTGCATAGGATAAAAACAGTTGATCAGATTTCCTAAAATGTTTGGTTCTGTCCAGATAATATCTGAGTTGGCGGTGAACATCAAGATAATGTAGTTTTTGTTCCGCTCTATTAAAATAATTTGGGAAAAAAACTGGAAGATCAATGGATTGATTTAAGTTCGTCTGCGATGCCACTTTGGGTAAGAAAGACGGATTAGTCCTTAGAGAAACTCTGTCTTTGTGGAAGATTAAGTAGGGAGGACGAATGCAGAGGGCATGAAGCTCAGATACTCTCCTGGCAGAAGTAATGGCGACTAGAAAGAGTGTCTTCCAAGAAAGAAATTTCAATGAACAGGCAGCCGCAGGTTCGAAAGGGGGAAGAATCAAGGATGTTAAAATTAAATTTAGATCCCACTGTGGTGGGGGGTCTCTAATCGGAGGTTTAAGTAAAAAAATACCTCTAAGGAATGCCTTGCAAAGTTTATGTGACATAATGTTGTGGTCCAACAAGCCTATATGAAAATTTGAAATGGCTGCCAGCTGAACTTTTACTGTGGAAGAAGAAGATCCTGAATGAAAAATCTCGGCTAGGAAGTCCAAGACCGAATGAATCGGAGCAGTATAGGGGTCTATATTCCTAGCTTTTCCCCAGAAGGAGAAACGTTGCCATTTACTAGTGTAAATCTTTCTGGTGGAAGATTTAAGGGAAGCTACTATGATATCCCGGACGGGATTAGAAATCATAGGAAGCCTGGCTAGGGATGGAAGCGGAGCAACCAAGCAGTGAGGTTGAGAGAAGGTATGGATTGGTGCAGCTGCCCCGACTGGTGGGTCAGAAGATCTGGAACAGAGTCCAGATGCCATGGCTGTACCAAAAGATAACGATGTAGGAATGGAAACCATATCTGTCGAGGCCAATAAGGGGCAATGAGAATCAACTTGGGTCTCAAGGTGGTTGCTTTCTGAATTACTTGTGGTATCAGAGGAAAGGGAGGAAAGGCATAAAGAAGTCCCCGGGGCCAATCTTGGGTTACAGCGTCTCTGGGGGGATGGCATGGAAGGGGGAAGAGAGAGAAAAAGTCAGGGCATTTGCTGTTTTGAGGTGTAGCAAAAAGGTCGCAGCAAGGAAGGCCCCACTTCTGAAAAATCTCTTCCGTCACAGATTGTTTGAGAGACCACTCATGAGGCATGAGAATAGCTCTGCTCAACCTGTCCGCTATGACATTGGATTTCCCGGGGATATGTGTTGCTATCAGAAACCGCTGAGAAGAGATTGCCCACTGCCAAAGTCTGAGAGCCTCTCGACACAGTGGATAGGACTTGGTTCCGCCCTGCTTGTTGATATACCACACTACGGACATATTGTCCGTTTGGACTGCAATAGTTCCCAGGGGAAGAGAGTCATTGAGGGCTTGCAACGTTAAAAGCACTGCTCTCATCTCCAGGACATTTATGTGCAGGTGGCATTCGAAAGGTTGCCAAGTGCCATGGACCATCCTGCCCTGATAATGCCCCCCACCCAATCAGGGAGGCATCCGAGGTAACCGTGGCGACCGGGGCGGGAGGAACAAAGGGTCTGCCCTGATGGACTTGAGGGGACGCTATCCACCAGGCAGATGCCGTTTGCAAATGGGAGTTATTAGGATCCTGTGACGCATGGGAAGTTGTTGAAAGGACCATTGGGCAAACAGCATCCATTGTAGAAGACGCATGTAAAAGCGGGCAAGGAGAAGAAGTGTTATGGCAGCCGCCATAAGACCCAATACTTTCAGAGCAAATCTGGCCTGAATTTTGTTGCTGAGAAGAATCACATGGATGTGATTTTGAATGTCCAAGATCCTTTGGTCTGTTAACTTTGCTGAAAGTTGTACGGTGTCCAATTTGGGGCCTATAAAAGTAAGAGATTGACAAGGCGACAAGGCAGATTTTTCGAAATTTATAGAAATCCCTAGCCCTCTGCAAATGTGAATGGTGTAATCTCTGGCTTGGAGAAGTTGATGCCTGGTGGTGGCAGTGAGGAGCCAGTCATCTAGATATGGAAACACCTGGAATCCTTGACGTCTCAGGTGAGCCGTAACCGTTGCCATACATTTGGTGAACACTCTGGGGACTGTAGTGAGTCCAAATGGCAGGGCTCTGAATTGGAAGTGACTGGTCCCCAGCCGAAAGCGGAGAAACCTTCTGGAGCGCCTGTGAATTTTTATGTGATAGTACGCATCCTGAAGATCTACCGAGCACATCCAATTGTCCTTGCCCAGAAAGGGTAGAATGGACTGAAGAGTGACCATCTGGAATCTTGTTTTCTTTACAAACTTGTTTAGTTTGCTGAGATCTAATATTGGTCTGCAGTCCCCTGTCTTTTTTGGTACTAAAAAGAACCTTGAGTAGATACTGGATCCTATTTGGTCTGCTGGGACTGGCTGGATGGCTCTTTTTGCTAGCAGTTTTGAAATCTCTGGTACTGCTAGTTCCCTTAGATCGGGTGGAACATCTGGAAGGGTTCCCTTTTGCTGAACTGGGGTTTGAATAAATGGAATTTTGTAACCCTCGGATATGATCGACTGTACCCATTTGTCTTGAGAAAGGGAAAGCCAGGCTTTTGGGTACAGCGATAATCTTCCCCCGACTGCCTCCGAAGGTGGACAATCGGGCAACATCTCAGGGATGCTGGAAGGGTTTGTCAGAGAGAGGCTCCCTGCTACCCTGATTCTGCGGATCCCCTCTGCCTCTAGGGCAGCGTCTGTTGTTGTTACCCCCTCTGCCTCTGGGGGTAAACTGACCTCGTGCGTCAGGCGTGACTCCTTGAGATTTGCAGAACCACATTTTCCCTCCTTCTGACCTTTTGGGTAAGGTCTTGAAGGGGTGGGGAAATGGACTCCTATGGCAGAAAGAGTCTTGCCATCTTGTTCGCATCTAGTCAAGGTGTCTTTCACTTGAGGTCCGAACAAAGTCGAGCCATCAAAGGGAGAGTTTGTGAAGGATGCCTTGAAGGGATCTGCAAAATTACAAAGCCGCATCCAGGATTGACGCCTTACAGCCACTCCTGTGCCTGCGGCCCTACTCACTCCATCGGCTGCATATGAAATGAGCCGCATGGAGGAGTTAACAATGGAGTTTAGGATTCCTAGCTGTGAGTTAATTTTATCCTGGGACCCAGCAGCTGACGGATCCTGCAAAACTTCTCCCAACTCTTTAAGAACATCTCTTTGAAGGTGGGTGAAGTGACACAAGTAGTTCAGCGATCGCATGGCAAAGGTTGCTGAAGAAAAAATCTGCTTGCCGTACCTATCCATAGTCCTAGAATCCTTGTTAGGAGGATGGACAGGTACTGAAGGATCAGCTAGTTCCTTCTTGGTGGCTGCAGCCACCACCATGGCATCAACCGGGACACCTTTTGTCAAATATTGCCTATCAGGTGGGGCCGTAATGAATTTAGAAGGCCTCCGAGGAATGGGTTCCACCGAATCCGGGGCCATCCATGCCTTCCGAGCCACCACGTCCATAACAGGGTCGAAAGGTGGAGACACCCAGGAGGTGGAGGGTCGAGACCCGAACGCCTCCAGGTATACTGACTCGTCCTCGGAAGGATTAAGGGAAGGCCAGTTCCCCCTCAGCTTAAGGAGTTCAAGGATGTCTGAGAAAGAGACATCCTCAGAGGGAGACCTTGGGGATCCCTCTGACTCATCCAAGTCAGTATCGGATGTAATAGACTCGGAGGAGTCTAGATGTTTCCTCTTACATGTCCTCTTACGTGAAGGTTCACCTGACGGGACAGGAGAAGTCTCGGAAGAGGAAGATATTCCCAGTGGGGAAACCTGAGGTGTTGGATCTCTGGGTCCGGGAGCAAGAGAGTGGGAAGAGACGTCAGCAGGCACTGTAGTGGGAGGAGCTGATGGAACTGACCGTTGACTACGCCCAGGGGTTAGTACACTCCTCATCACCTCGAAGGCTCCCCCGTCAGAGAGGCCAGAAGGCTCCCGCTCCGAAGAGATAGGAACCCCAGGCCGCACCGACAGGGACGGCTCCGAGGCCGATGTCGGGGCTGAGCTCACCAGCGCCGAAGCTCCGAGAGGGAGAACGGGGTCGGACAAGGGTCCGATGCCACTCGCCCCCTCGGAGCCGACGAGAGAGACCAGACGCCCGGATCCCTCCAATGAAGGCCTCAAGGAGGAAATCGGAGCAGAGGACGATGGAGCCGAAGGGGGGGGTGGTATCGGCTCCGAAGTCACAACAGTCACAGCTCTGAGGAGCTCCGGCTCCGAGCTCTGTAAGAGAGTTGAAGGAGGAATGTTAGGTGGATGTGTGATAGCTACCGTCTGTTGAGATGGGCTATGGAGCATTTGGGCCAATGCCTGAGGCTTTAATAGTCTACTCACCACTCTCTCAAGGTCGTGATCGGACAGCCTGGATGACCGAGAAGAATGGCTCCGATGGCTCCGCTCCGAGAGCAGGGGTGATCTCGGAGCCGAACTTATCGACTTCAACGAAGGTGATCGTGATCTCTTTTTTGAGATAGGTGGAGCCGAAGGAGCTGAGGATACATCAGCTCCAGCCGGAGCCGACACTGAGTGCCCAGATTTAGCAGCATCGGCGCCGGATGGAGCCGATACTGTAACTTGTAATATAGAAGGATCGGCTCCAGCCGGAGCCGATCTCGACACTGAAGGAGAACCAGTAGCCGATGGCTTAGGACTTGAAGCCGAAGGCTTAACTGGTTTCGAGGGCTTCCCCAGAGCCGACTTAGTCGGGGAGCTCTCAGGCTTTAGTAAGCCCCTCAATATTAATTTATTTCTGCGCTCCTGCAGGACTCTTGGGCTGAAGGCATGACAGATAGCACAAGAGTCATGCAGGTGCAGAGGCCCCAGGCAGTAAACACAAGAAGTGTGACCGTCTGTCAGAGACATCTTCTGACAGCACGAGTCACACTTCTTGAAGCCTGAGACCTTTGTGTCCTTCGACAAAGTTGTGTCGAGGAAACACTAAGTAACAAAAAGAAAAACACAGACACACACACAATAAACACCCAATCCAATAATAAAAAATTTAAACAGGGATACAAACACACTCAAACACCACACAGAATCCCTGACAGAAAAAATTAGGAAAGGGGGAGGCTTAAGGCCCAACTTAGGGGAAGGGATAAATAACTAGAAAAATAGGAAACACTAACGGGAATAGGGTTAAATTAAATGTTAAAAGTTTACACAACAACAAAGGTGACTAAAACTAAAGGGATGAGACTAAAAGTCTGAATTTGAAGAAACTTACCTGGAGCTGGTACAAAAAGCACCTCGCAAGCGAAAGCGGCAAACGAGATCTGGGTAGTCTTCGCCTTGCATCATGGGATATAGGGTTGCCTCGAGCTGGTAAAATTAGCTCTCGAGCTTTAGTAAGTGGCCGAGTCGGAGCCGAGGATTGGCTCCGAACCCATCCAGCAAGAATGAAGGCGAGATTGACAACTTAACATCATGCTATTTCATATCATTTCACCTAACCAAAGAAACAACCATAGCTGCTTTAACAAAAAGCATTCTAATTACTGTACTAGAATATGGTCAGTCTTCTAAATGCTTTAAACTCTTCTACCAAGACAAAACTTTACAAACTATAGTAAACAAAGTATGTTGCTTCATTATACTTTTTCCTGGTAACATACACCAATATAAGACTCTAAGAAAAGTATACTGGCTTCCTTTCACAGCAAGGGCAATATTACCACTCTGTTCTCTAACTTTCAAATTACTTCACAACAAATGCTAACCCACTCTTTCCAATAAATAATGTATTAAAACTCTCTGTATAACCTTAGGAAAACAGATAATAATACACTGACACTAGTTAAGACAACAATTTAGCAAACCAGTAGGAGAAAAATCCTTCTGCAAACTAGAGTGAACAAATTCTCACCATCTTCTGGCACACATTAAAAAAGACACCAACTTCTCTTCCTTCATAAAGAAACATAGGTTCATAGATACATACTAGGGCCTTTAAAAGTGTAGCCATGCATTCCAACCCAGTTGTGTCCCTATTTATCATGGGAATTTATTAGTAAGGGGTATGTTAGAAAGTTTCTAGAGGTTATGTGGTGGGGTTGTTAGTTTGGGCATTACTGTCTGCATCTATCTATCAGAGATATGGGGGCCACACCCAGGGTGAATTTTTGAACTGTCATCCATTGGTCAAGGTTAAACAGGATTAAGCACGAACTCTGCTTCACTTGGATGAAGAGACTGTTCCACAGCATGAGGTTCCTTTGAGACATATATCTGTCTTGCCAATATGTCTTATTTATGTTACAAGCAAAATATCAATGTCAGTTTTGCAGATGTGCAAAAGGTCCATCAGAGCTGGATATGAGGGTTCCTTGCATGCCAGGCATGGATCACCTCTCAGTAACCTGTAGGAAACAGAGTTTTAAGGCAATTCATATAGGACAATGTCTAATGCCCAGCACAATAGTCATAGGTGACTAGATAGTGAGGCACACTGATGTCCCACTCACTAGGTTGAATAAGGAGAAAGTAACAGTTAGCTGCCTGTCAGGTGCCAGGATCCACCATATAACGCATGCACTTAGGTCCCTCAACAACAGGTACAAATATTACTCTGTCACTATACATGTGGGTGTGAATGACCTGAGACATACCTCCCTGGACTACATGAAAAGAGACATGGTGGAGCTCTCGGATTACGTAGCCCAGGCGGGTACAACCCTAGCCCCGAGCAGCATCCTACCATCACCCAGAATGATACCACAGTACAAGCAGAAAATGATTGATTTCAACAATTGGCTAAGTTTCTGGTGTCATTCTAAGGGGATCCAGTATCTGTCTGCCTGGGATGACATGATTGACAGACCTCGATGCTTTGCCAGAGATGACCTGCATCTGTCACCCCTGGGCTTCCAGATACTGGCCAAGGATCTTGCCACCCCTACAGTGCCTTTTTTAGGCGGTGTTCCAAAGACCAAATTACCACTGTAACAGCTACAAACAAATGCAATCTGAAGGTCATGCTGCTCATCGCTAGAAGTCTAAATCTCAAAATGCACTCACTTGAAGCACTCCTTAAAATGGAGAGCATCAACATTTCTGCAGTAACAGAGACCTGGTTCAAGGCAGCAGAAAGCACCCCTGCACTACCAGGCTATAACTCATTCCACACCTTTCAGCCCCAGAACTTGGACCGAAGCTCCAAAGGTGGTGATGTTTCCATATTCATAAAGGATTCTCACACCTCCAGTCTGGTAGCCCAGCATAATGCATCAGAGATACTTCAGGTGCAGCTAACATTGGGTAAGACAGTGATTCAGGTTGTAGCCTGTTATAGGTCCCCAACTGTGTCCCAAGACACTCACTCCACATTCCTACGCACCCTGGAGAATATTAGGGTCCACCCTAACACACTCATACTGGGCGACTTCAACTACCCCTCCATTAATTGGGAAAACTACTCATGTACCAATACACTTGCCTAATGTTTCCTGGAATTCATTAATTCCAATGCCCTGGACTAGCTTGTTCTTACCTCCACTAGAGGTAGCAACATCCTTGACTTGGTCATTACTAACATGGGCAACCATAGCTCTACACCAATAGTCAACTCCTCTCTGGTTAGGTCCGACCACAAACTAATCACCTTGGAAATCCACATCCCTCCCACCCCCCCCACCCCCCGCAAAGGTAACCACCATGAAAAATTTCTCCAAAGCTAAATTTGGGCTCCTAAGAACAGAGGTGGCTAACTTCACGGCACCCATGCAAATGGAGAATAATTGCATGACTGACGAATCATACACCAATGCACTGTACGAACACGTGCACAAAAATGCATGCATCTCGCCATACACAATAGAACCAAGACGCTCTCCTCCAAAAAAAGGAAGTCAACCTGGTGGTCCCCTGCCATAAACAAACTCTACAATAGAAGGAGGAAACTGATGCGGAATAAGTTGAAGTCCCAAGACTGGAAAACCTCCCTTATCAGCCTCAACAAAAAGTTGAGATCCCGCATCAAATCCTCTAAAGATAGCTATGAAAACAGAATTGCAGCAGATAGTAAAGACAACCACAAGGCCTGCTATAGTTATGTAAAGAACCTCCACGGCAATAACCAGATTTAATCTGAGCTACTGCGCAATGGTACCTCCTATACCGAGCCAGTAGGTATTGCCAATATACTGGTCAACAGATTGAGTGCCAACTCCCCCCCCCCAAAAGATCAATCACAATACCAGTAGATTGCCAGGCACCCAGTATTACTGCTGCACAGGTTAAAAAAGCACTGTCCAAGGCCAAGAATACAGCCTCTATGGGATCTGACAATATCCCTGGCTGTGTTCTTCATGAACTACTGAGTGAACTGGCACCTCACCTGTGCGCCCTGTTCAGTTACAGCCTCACTTCAGGCTTTGCCCTACTGAATGGTGCACTGCTATAGTCATCCCTCTCCACAATGGAGGAGTGACTACAGACCCTGGTAACTATAGCTCCATTAGCCTGACAAGTCTGATATGCAAAGCTATAGAACACATCATCATGGACCTAATACAGATATAGGGAATCTCCAAACTCTGGATCCCACGCAGTTTGTTTTTTGTGAAGGGTAGCTCATGCCTGCTCAACTGGGTCGACTTCTTTGAGTCAGTCACCAGAGCTGTGGATGAAGGCAAGGTGATTCATACAGCCTACCTTGATCTGGCCAAGGCCTTTTATATCATTCCCCACTCAGGAATCATAGAATAACTCACTAAGCTAGGCATCAACCCCTCTATCACTAGGTGGGTTGCAAACTGGCTCACATATAGAACCCACAGTGTGAAAGTAGCTGACTCCAAGTCAGACTACTGACCAGTCATGAGTGGAGTCCCACAGGGACAGGGATGTGGGTCTTCTCCTGTTTGGTATCTACTTCTCAGAAGTTTAGTCCAACATAAAGGGACTCTGGCTGACAAAGTTTGCAGACGATTGCAAGTTGGGTGCCATTATTAACTCCCCAAATGATGTTGACATCCTACAGAAAGGCCTCACTGAGACCAATGACTGGTGTCAGAACCATGGCCTTAAGCTCAATGCCAAAAAGTGTGTCATCATCCCCTTTGGGAAAAACCCAGTTCCCATGAACTACCACATCGATGATAGTCCACTGAATACAGAAAGTGTTATAAAAGATCTGGGAACACAGGCTGACAACAACCTCTCTTTTGACCACCACACTGCCACTGTGGTCAGAAAGTCTTTCTATGTGGCACATCTCATTACTAAGGGTGTTGCATCCAGGAAGAAAGAGATCATTGTCTCCCTCTACTCTTCTCTCATTAGGCCAATCATCAAGTACAATCCCCCATTTGGCATGTACTTCACTAGACACCTACAACAATTGGAGAGGCTGCAAAAGTACCTCACAAAGAGGATCCTAGCCCTTAAACACTTGTCCTATATGGACAGACTAAAAAAACTCCAACTATTCCCAGTCTCATATCTCCTACTTAGAGGTGATCTCTGCTTGACTTATAAAGCCATGTCTGACCCAGCTCTTTTAGAAATGCTACATCTAAAGAAATTCCAATCCCGCCGCACCACATGCTCCAGAGACCTCAACCTCATTACCACAATCAACAGAATGTGCTGGAGGGACAGGTTCATAACCCACAGACTGCCCATGCTATGGAACAGACTTCCCATACATGTCAAACAGTGCACCTCACTGGCCCTCTTCAAGAGAAATCTTGATGAATTGATGAGAAATAGAAAATTTATCTCGGGGATCACTCCAGTGGCTCTACTCGACAGAGGCACTGGAAACTAAGGTCAGGTGGCACGATGCCAGGGTAATTCTGTGGGCTAGGCTTGTAAAGGCTCCAGGGCCATTATCCTAGTACACGCCTATGAACCTATGTGTTTATACACTGGATTCCCCTGGTAAGGAACCTTTGTGGGCAAGCCAACTGTTAGATATGTCTGGTTAAGTACATGCCAAAGGGGGCATTATACTCAATGATGGGTCTGATAAGGGCTGACAAAAGTGGTACTTTGACTACCTTGGACCTGGATGCCATGACCTAATGTATAAGTTAGGTGACACAGAATGATTTTCTTACTACTTTGGCCACATGTTAGTCAAAGGCCAGATTACTGTCTACATATGTTTCCAGATCCCTGACTATTGGGTCAACTCTTAGGGGTGTCTTATCAATAACGTAATCAGCTTGATTAGCAGGTTTCCCAAAAGGCACTATATTGCATTTTGTGGCATTGGGTTTTAATCTGTGACCTTGGTGCCAGTCATTTGTCTATGTCAGGCAATCTTGTAAGATCTCTGTGTCATGGGGGAATCTATGATAGCTCCCAACTTGCAGTCATCTGCAAACTCAGTCAGCCAAAGGTCCTTGACATTAGCCTTTACATCTGAGAAGTAGATGCCAAATAAGACCAGTCCCAGCATGGAGACCTGAGGTACCCAGCTGCTGACCAGACTCTTAATGGAAGTGGTATCACGAATCCTGATTTCCTGTGTCCTGTCTGTGAGCAAGCTGGCAATCCAGTGAGTTATGTACAGGTTTATGCTGAGTTCGGTAAGTTTGTCAACTATACCCGAGTAGAGTATTGTACTGGATGCCTTAGCTAGGTCCAGGTAGGTGGTACGCACTGTTTTCCCCTCATCCATTTCCTTGCTGACCTCCTCAAAAAAGTCCACCAGATTTAATAGGCATAACCTTCCTTTTATAAAGCCAAACTGGTCCGGGTCTAGTGTCTGAAGGCTACCTGTGTCTTTGTTGATGATTTACATGATAATTCATTCCATGGCTTTGCATATTAGACTAGTCAGATTAATAAGTCTTTAGTTTATGGAGTCACGGATGGTCTACCCTTATGAAGTGGGATAATCTTGGCAGTCTTACATCCTTGTGGTACACAGCTTTGAGGCTGTAGTTGAAAAGCGACTCAAGAGGTCCTGACAAGTCTTGTTTCAAACTATTTTGGAGGCATCCCAGGATATTGCTGGGGCCCACTGAGACTGTGTTTTTGACCTTAGTGAGCGCCATTAGGACCTGCTCCCTGTTAATCATTGGGGGGGGGGGGTTTATTAAGCTGAATTTGTCATTCAGCAAATTTGCTATGCCACTCTGCTCAGTGAAGGTCACACTACTGACCAACAGTTTGGCACACTAATGTGTACCTCCTTTGAGAATTCGGACATAGCCATAAAAGGCCTTGTGGTATAGCCTATGAAGTTATCTTATTTATTATTTATTTATTTAACATTTATTTTACTAGGATAAGTCCAACTGGACATCATGTGTCCTTTTTCAGTGGAGTCCTGAGGAAAAAAGCTCCAAAGAAATAACAGTGTACATACATGCTTTAGATAACAATAAAACTGGCATACAAGATAAGAGAAACAATGAAGTACAAAAAACAATTATGTAGAACAATAAGATACTCAGGAGTAGTACCATTATTTACAATATATACAAAAAGTACATTTCAGGTGAGAGTATAGTGTATGCATTAAAGGCTTCAACGGGTCACTTACATATGAAAAAGCGGGTCTTCAAGGGGGGGGGTCATTGCAGTTGCAGAGAGGGTTAATACTGAGGTGTAATTTAAGATGGCTTTTGAAGGTGCCTGTGTGACTTTGTAGCCTGAGTTCAGGTGGGAGGGTGTTCCATATTTTGGCAACATCATGGGAGAATAAGGCCTCCCCAGAACTATTATTGCATGGATTAACTTCAATCAGGTTTCTGATACATGAACGTAGTTCCATTTTAGGGTTGTGAAAGTTTAGCATGTCGGCAAGGGCAGGGCACTTCTCCGGATGGAAGAGGATTTGATGGGCTATGATCAGTTGGTGGTAGCGTAGGAGGTTTGGAAATTCTAACCAGTGCAGTTTAGTTAGGGATAGGCAATGGTGGGAATGTGATCTGTTATTGGCAGTGAACCTAGCTATTTTATTGTAGCATGTAGAGAGTTTGTTCAGGTTGGTTTTGTTAATATTGATGAGACCTGGAGAGGTGTAAAGTAGTGTTGATAATGGAGATGAGTTCTAGCTATTGTTGTTCTAGTCTCAGGGGTTAGGAATAGTTTGCAACGATATAGGCAACCTAGCTTTTTATGGATTTTAGAGATAGTTTGGGATATGTGCTTGTTGTATTTAAGTTGATGATCAATAGTGATGCCTAAGAGATTAGCCTCAGTTACTGGAGTGATGAGGGTGCCATTGGTAGACATGATGGTAAAGGTGGCGTTGCAGTGTTTGGTTGGGTGGAATAGTATTAGCTGTATTTTTGGGGGGGTTTAGTACTAGTTGGTAGTTGTTTAGCCAGTTCTCTACCTCAGTGAAGGATTCTTGGGCTTTACTTTGAAGTAATTGGATGTTTGTTGCTGAGCAGATTAGGGTAGTGTCATCTGCATACTGGACAATGTTGGTTTTAGTGGTAACTAGGTGGAGATTATTTGTAAATATGTTGAAGAGAAGGGGGCCAAGGATTGAACCTTGTGGGACACCACATGTGACAGGGAGTGGGGGGGGGGATAGGGAGCTGCCCCATTTGACAGATTGTGACTGGTTGTTTAGGTAACAGATAAACTATTGTAGAGTCGTGTCATCAAGGTTGAGTTCTGCTAGACAGGTGAGGAGTTTGTTATGGGAAACTGTATCAAACGCCTTGGATAGGTCAAAGAAGGTGGCAGAGACCAGCTTTTCTTGGTTCCTGTGTGAGTTTATGGTATTGGAAAAGTTAATTAGGGCAGTGTTGGTGTTATGGGAAGGTCTGAATCCATGTTGGGTTTTAGTTAGAAGGTTGTTGGTCTTGATCTTGACCTCATAATTTGCCTTGTTGGACTTAATTAGTCCTCTTCATTTCCTGTTAAGTTTAATTAGAGAGCTCTCATCATTATTGAAGTTGCTCTTTCTGATTTTAGCCATGATTTTTTTTTTCTTTTTGTTATATACCCTATTAAGGTTAGAATTCTACCAGTGTGGTTTGTTTTTTAGTGTTCATTTTGGGCTTACTTCTAGTAGGTACAGCAGCCTCTATACAGCACTTTACATGCTTATACAGGGTCTCTGTGAACAGTTCTGCATAGGTTGCTGTGAACTCTGGGGTTGGGAGGGGCACTAAATTTTGACAAGCTATTGCGTTATAGGATATAGTTAACTATGGAATAGGTCTTACCTGTTGCAGGGTTTGCTGGGGTTACCAAGCTGATTTTTATTTTAAAGGAGACAGCTCTGTGGTCCAACCTCACCAGTAAGGATGTGACACTGGGGGGGGGGGTTGCAGCACTCTCCCACATTGGTGAGTACCAAGTCCAGTATGTTTGAACCTCTGGTAGCCATTTGCACTATCTGGCCAAGGTATTTGTGTTAAAAAGTCCAGAAATCTTTGTGCCTGTTGGTATGAGGCAGTATGTTTTGCAGTCTATAGAGGGGTAGTTAAAGTCTACCATGAACAGAGTATTTGATTTAATGGTGAGTGTCTCCAGTAGGTCTACATATGAGCTTTGGGATTCTAGTGATATAGAGGGAGACCTATTGCATAACATAATATGGTATGGGACTTTGTCTATGGTGATTAGCACATTTTTAAATTCCAGGGCATCATCTTATTTAACCAACATGGAATTATGGTTGTTGCTCATATAGATCAAGACTCCTCCCACCTTTCATCCATATCTGGGCAGCTGATGGTCTAAATGTGTGGAAGGCACTGAAGCTTTGCACTGCCAGAATATTTTTTGCAGATTTAAACCATGTCTCAATACTGGCACAGATGTCTATATTCTCCAGAGTGAGGAGAGCTTGCAGGATGCGGAGTTTCTTGTTTAGGCTCCCAGCATTGAGCAGTAACATCTTTAGGTTTCTTTGAGTTTTAATTGCTATGTTGGTAGGTTCATCAATTTGGCATTACCTAACAAAGAATCTAAGGGAGTGGGTAAAGTTTTAGCCAGTATTCAGAATCCTTGGAGAGACAGGTACTGACCATCCTTTGCAAGGCAAAGTGGTTTATTAGCCATGTCCTCCCATGCTGACAAATACAGAATCCCCCTGGAAAGTTACCAGGAACTAAGCCTATTATTGAAGTCAATCATCTTTTGTTCATACTATGGCATCATCCTTGTTGAGGGCAGAATGTTGCCCAGTGCAAGGCACATACCTGTCTGAGACACATATTTAGAGGGATCAACAATGTTTCTTTTCATGTAGTCTAGGAAAGCACATCTCAGGTCATTAACACCCACATGGACTATGACAGAATCATACTGGCAGCTGTGGTGTAGTGACTTAAGTGTGTGCATAACTTGGCAGATCCTGGCTCCAGATAAGCAGCTGACCATGATCGTCTCCTGGTTCAGTCTGATGAGTGGAGCATATGTGTGTCATGCAGTGGAATCCCCTGTAACAAGAGTCCTGGATAATGTGTTTGCTTGCCTTATGGGCTTGGCTCGTGGGGATCCACTGGGTGTAGGCATAGGCATTTGTGTGGTGTTTGGTGCTACCTTTGGTGACTGCTTTAGAAATTGCTGATGACAGGCATTGTCATTTCTAGGTTTAGGAAGTTTTTGAGGTTTGGGAAGATTGCTTTCTAGTGCCTCAGCATAAGTTGGTGTGTGTGTGTGTGTGTGTGTGTGTGTGTGTGTGTGTGTGTGTGTGTGTGTGTGTGTGTGTGTGTGTGTGTGTGTGTGGGAACACTATGTGTGGTGGTAGTATGTGTTCTTGACAACCTTGTTTGTATCCACATTTTTTGCCTTCAGTGAAAGTATGTGTGTGCATCTCTCTTGTACCGCATTTGTTTCTTTAAGGATTAAATGGCTGTCTGTGAACATGAGACAATTGCTACATTGTCTCAGGATGCCATTTCTACCAAGCTGACTGCAGAGACATTTGGAAATTGCATATCCATGTTGTCTGAACCTGTAATGGTCGTGAACTGTGTTATGCAGAGGTCTCCTTGGGTGGTCCCTGAGGTATGGCACTACACTGGGTTATACTGTGATAAAATCTGATAGTAATGCTGTTTAATATGCAAACTAACTGCTATAAGCTTGTCTCCACACAGTGGCTTTGTTTTAGCCACACTTGTTACAGGTTTCAGTTCTAAGGGAAGTTTGTGCTTGTTTCTCTCTATATAGTCCATTGATCTGATAACACCATTGTTAACCTGTTGATGTAATAACAACAAGAACGACTGCTTAAAAATGTAATCCTAAAACAAAATAGCTTAAACAAACTACCTTGATAAGTATAAGGGATCTTTAGAATGTATTAAAGGTAAATCAACAAATAAAACAAAAATAAAACAGCACTATAAACAGTTAACTGACGTGATGGAGCAGGAGTAACTCAGTACCATCTCAGGTGTTGCAACGGTGTCATGCAGATTGGTACGCTGGAAAAATGAGCAGGAGACAATTTATAGTAAAGGAAGTTTACTCAAGTAAAATACTGGTTTGCTGGATGGGCACTTAATATTATGGATTTATTGAAACAATGGGTGAGAAAGTACTTACATATGTTACACAGCAGGCAATAGCAATGAAGAGGAGAGGAAGGGAGGGACTTTGAAAGTCAGACTACCACAAGGGAAATATGCCAGAGACATGGTCTTGGAGCTCTAGTCCTCTGGTTAGAATTTCAGAAACTTTTAGCTTAATGTCTCACTGAGGGGTGGGGCAGACTCAAAGAACGGAGAAAACCAGTAGCAAGGTAAACAAGAGGTCAATGGAATACAACTTTAAGTAGGTATATGCAGCTGTAAAAGTACTGAAGCACAAAATCTTGGAGCAGAATTCACAATACTACCACAACTGCAAACTCGCCATAGACTAAGGCACCAGACTACCGGAATGCAACTTTAAGTAGATATATACAGCTGTAGAAAATACTCAAGCACAAATCCTGGAGCAGAATTCGCAATACTGCCACTACTTCAATCCCACCCCAGACTAAGGCACCGGAATACAACTTTAAACAGGTATATACATCTACAAAAAGCACTGATGTAGAAATCCTGGAACACAATTCACAATACTGACACTGCTACAATCCCATTGCAGACTAAGGCACCAGAGTACTGGAATGCAACTTTAAGCAGGTATATCACTGTATAAAACATTGAAGCATAGATCCTGGAGCAGAATTCACAATACTGCTACTACTACAACCCCAGTAATGCAGTAGCCAATGCAAAAAATTACCAATAACACTGTAATAAATGACGAATGAGGCTCACATCTGGCAGCAGATCACAGTCCTGCCACAACTGTGAAAGAAGCTACAAGACTGACTGAGGACCCAGACTGGATTCAAAATACAAAAAGCTACCTTTTACATGTGATTCTACTTATGGAAATAGAAGTGCAGTATAATATAAAAACAGTGCTAAAATCTTGCAGTAATACACAATCTTCCCACAAATGCAAATGAAGCTACAGGACTAAGGTCCCAGAACAAACTAAAACATGCAAACAAATAACTTTTTTTTGGCTAAAACATGGACAAAAAACAGAGACATATAAAAAGGTATCACCACACAGGTTACTATAAGTGCAACTGAAATATGTAAGCAGAATTTAAATAAAAGCTTTTTTCTTCCCTTAACTGTGTGTGAAATACAAAAGACATGCTAGAGAGGGATCCAATCAGATAAAACTAACACTGCAGTTCAAGTCCAGTTGTTAGAGTGTCAGAAATGTTTAGCTTAATGTCTTATTGAGGACTGGGGAAGACTTAAGGAACAGAGGAAAAACAGTAGCAAGGTAAACAGAAAGGCACAGGAATATAACTTTAAACAGACAATATACAGCTATAAAAAGTACTGAAGCATAAAACTGGGAACAGAATTCACAATACTGCCACTACTGCAATCCCACCACAGAACACAAAAGCCAACCTAAAGACATATACAAATGTAACTGTCTTAGGTTTACTGGCTAGTCCAAACATGTAGCCGAATAGAAATCACAAATTCAGGGTAACACACACAGTTCCATTCATCCATCCATCCTCAACCCCTTTTTTCCATTTTGTACATGGGATCCAGGTGTCAATTCCACAGTGACAATAATCTCGAGCAAAGGTTTACACCATCAGGTGACTAGCCCTGCCACTGTAGTAACACACTCAATTGTTTTGACTAAATAACAGAATAAAGTTACTTAAATATTAAATATTAAAATAGTTACTCTGAACCAGATAGTTCTGATAATGTCTATGTCCTCACATAATAGACACCATACTACATTATGTGCCTATAATTAAGGGTGAGTCTATTACCAATGCACATAAAGAATGAAATAATCTGTAGGCAGCATAAATACAAAGTACCAAAAATATCATTTCTGCCTAGCCACCCCTACATTCCTAGTACAGTAGTAGATAATGTATCCCTACCAGTCTTACATGTTCAGATCAGTTCTAAGTCCTTGCATTGTAAAGGGATAAGCTTAATGTACAAGTCTCATTAACATCTCCTAATATTATAGACATTTACATTAGTTTATTTGAGAATGTGTGTGTGTGTGTGTGTGTGTGTGTGTGTGTGTGTGTGTGTGTGTGTGTGTGGGTCCACTTTGTAATTTCGAAATTTCACAACTTCGAAGTTCTAAATACTGAAGCTCAGAACATCAAAGTTTTGAAATCTCAAAACCTGTCAGTGGAGATTGCCATACAATGCGGAATGGGGACTTTACTGTTCTCTTTCTGTAGTGTGATCTCAGAGGTGGTATATTTAAGTTGCAGGGGGTGTGGGGATGCAGCCCCCCACATGGAGGTGGGGGAGCAGGGGGGGCTCGCCCCCCCCTGCAAAAACATGATTTCTGTTGTTTTATTGTTTTAGATTTTTTTTTTCATTTCAAGATTCCACAACTTCAATGTTCTGAGCTTCGGTATTTAGAGCTTCGAAGTTGTGGAATTTCAAAATTACAAAGTGGACCCATATCTCCCTGGTAAGATCCGACCACAGAGTGGTCACTTTTAAAGTCACCATCTCCCCCAACCCACCTCTAGCTAAGATCAGACATAAAAACTTCTCCAAAGCTGATTACAGCCTCCTCAGGGATGGTATAAACAGCTTCACAGCCCCCTCCCCCTTGTAGGAACTGGCACCAATATCCAAAACTACACTAAATCACTATATGAGCATTTATACAGATGTATGGAATCAGGATTACCCAACAGGACTAAATCATCCTCCGCAAGGAAGAGTAAAGCTGTCTGGTCGACATCTCCAATAAATAAACTCTATAACAAAAGGAAAAAATTGCTGTTCAAGACCAAGAAGGAGCAGGTGCCCAACTGGAAGCAATGTCTCCTTAGCCTGAACAAGCAAATAAGAGCACTAGTGAAATCCTCCAAAGCAAACTTCAAGTCTAAATTGGTTACATCTACTAGAGACAATCATAAAGCCTTCTTCACATATGTCTGCAAACTCAAAGGAAGCAACCAGATCTGTTCATAACTGGTGGCCAAAGACACCACGTATACAAATGCCATAGATATAGTAAACTTGATGGCTGACAGATTCAACGAAAACGTTACCCCTCTGTCCCCCTCCATCAGTAAATCAGGACATCCCCAGTACCTGCCCCCTTCTCCTTATATCTAGGAAACAGGTCATCACTGCTCTCTCAAAAGGAAGCGCTCATCTGTAATTGTTTTTACTGCTTACTGAAGTTGGATTTGTACAGTTTTTTCTACTTGACATTGGATTTTATTAAAACCTTTGGACATTCAGCAGTGTTCTGCAACATTTTTTCTTCATATTTGTTCCTTGGCATCTAGCAGAACTTAGGTGAGGTGTTTTGTTTCACATTTTTGACTACTGTATTCTTACCTTATAAGGCCCATTATTGAGTACAACACCCCTTTCGGCATGTACCTCGCAAAGCACATGCAGCAGCAGGAGAGACCACAGAGGTTCCTCACCAGGAGAATCCAGGGCCTCAAACATCTACCATACACAGAAAGGCTAAAGGCCCCATCCCTCTATTCAGTTTCATACAGACTCCTCAGAGGTGACCCACCTTGATAGGACTGCTGCATATCTGCAAGTCAAGCTCTACTCGAGTAACCCACACGCTCGGACTCAAACTGGTCTGTGACATCAACAAGACTTGTTGGCAGGACAGATTTGTGTCCCAGAGACTCCCCCATCTATGGAATAGACTCCCTCTCCACACCAAGCAGAGTACCTCTTTACCCCTTTTTAAGTGTAACCTGAATAACTGGATGGGAAACAGAAAATATACCCTGGGATTCCACCCATGTCCCTCGGGTGCTGATTTGTCTAAACATGGGCTAAACTCTTGGCTAGGCTTATAAGGGCCTCAAGGCCAATAGCCTAGTAACTTCCTATAATCCTATATATATATATATATATATATATATATATATATATATATATATATGGGTCTCCTTGACTTCATCGACACGCCGAAACACAGATGCTAAGAAGACCGACACGAGAAGACCGACGAGACAGATGATCGACAATGTGAAATCCCGAAAGCCGAAACACCGACATGGGCAACGTGTGAGCGCTAGCGGACAGGTAAGTGTGTGCTAGTGAGGGATTTAGCGTTAGGGAGCAGACAGGTAAGTGTGTGCTAGTGAGGGATTTAGTGTTAGGGAGTGGACAGGTAAGTGTGTGCTAGTGAGGGATTTAGCATTAGGGAGCAGACAGGTAAGTGTGTGCTAGTGAGGGATTTAGCATTAGGGAGCAGACAGGTAAGTGTGCGATAGTGAGGGATTTAGCATTAGGGAGCGGACAGGTAAGTGTGAGATAGTGTAGGATTTAGGGTTAGGGTGCCGGAAAGGTGACTGTGCGGTAGTGACGGACTTTAGGTGTAATGGCGGGTTAAGTGAGTTAGGGTTAGGGTGCGGGTAGGGTAAGTGTGCGATAGTGATTGAATGTAGGTTTAGTGGCGGGTTAAGTGAGTTAGGGTTAGGGTGCGGGTAGGGTAAGTGTGTGGTAGTGTCGGACCTTAGGGTTATTTTATTTTTTATTTATTTATTTTACATTTGTTGACCGGGCTAGTCTAACTGGATATATGTCCATTTTCAGTAGAGGCCCGGGGAGAAAAGCTCCAGGAAATAACATACAATGTAAGAAAAAGCATTGAGACAGTCATATGCAGCAATAATGAAGACATCAAAAACAGTTTAAACAGCTATAATTATAACAGAGAGTTATATTATAAAGTCTATGTAAAAATATAGAAGAATAAAAAAAAAATTTTTTTTTTTTTTAACAAATCTTAGTAGATCTTAGTTTGATAGTACACTTATATAATTTATATGAGAGAAAAGGCTATTAAGGTGTTTTAAGGAGTTTAGTATTTAGAGAAGGTAGAAGGTCAGAGACAAGAAATTGTCAGTCAGGGTTACAACAGGAGCATAACCAGTGGTTATTGAAGTAGTGTTTTAGATGTTTTTTAAAAAGTGGGAAAGAGGTCTGGGATGTAAGATCAGGTGGTAATTGATTCCATACTTTTCCAACAGAGTTGGAGAACAAGGAATCACCTGCTAAGTTTTTAGATTTAGTTATATTCATAAGGATTTTGTTTGAGGATCGTAAATTTTTGAGATTACTATATGGTGTAATAAAGCTAGAGAGTATGGGAGTATTGTTGGGCTGATTAAGGGCCTTGTGAGTTATTGAGAGTTGATGAAATTGTATCAGATTTGGAAGTTCAAGCCAGCCTAGTTTTTTAGATTAAGACAGTGATGAGTTCTATAAGGGGAGCTAATAGCAAATCTGGCAATGTTATTATAGGATATAGCTAGTTTGTTGAGGTTCTTTTTGGAGAGGTTAGTGTAGATGGGAGATGCATAAAGAAGGGTTGAGAGTAAATGAGTTCTAGCTATAGTGGATTTAGCTAATGGTGTTAGATATGGTTTTATTCTATAGAGGGATCCTAATTTTCTGTTGACTATTTTTACTGTGGTATTTATGTGTGGGTCAAAGTTGAGGTTATTGTCAATTGTGACTCCTAAGAGTTTAGTGGTCAGATCAGGGGAAATAAGGGTGCCATTATTAGATGTGAGAGTGAAGTGTAAAGGGGCAGTCCTTTGGGTAGGTGTGAAGAGTAAAATTTTAGTTTTTTTAGCGTTTAGTAAGAGGCAGTGGTTGGAGAACCAGTTTTCTAATGTATTGAAAGCTTTTTGTGTTTGGGATTGTAGTTCGTCTAGAGAGGAGGCTGAGCAGACAATAGTAGAATCATCTGCGTATTGAATACATGTGGAGAGTGGAATGGCTAAGTGGAGATCATTGATGTAAATGGAAAACAAGAGAGGACCTAGTATGGAGCCTTGCGGGACACCTAATGAGATAGGTAGGTGATTAGATAGAGTGTTTTCCCAGAGTACAGCCTGCTGTCTGTTTTCTAGGTAGGATGTGAACCAGTTCATGGATAGTGGATTTAGTGAGTGGGGCTTTAGGATGTGTAGAAGGATATGGTGGTTAACCATGTCAAAAGCTTTTGATAAGTCTACGAAGACTGCAGAGGAGAGGATATTATTATTGCGGTTTTTGTTGATATATTTTGTAAAGGAAAGCAAGGCAGTAGAGGTGCTGTGAAGAGGTCTAAATCCGTGTTGACAGTTTGCCAGTAGGTTGTGAAGGAGAAGGTGGTTCATAAGCTGTTTGTGGACACATTTTTCCATTATTTTTGCAGTAGGGGAGAGCAGTGCTATGGGACGAAAGTTGGACATTTCATTAGAGTTTCCACCTTTGTGTAATGGGATAATGTGAGAAACTTTCCAGATGGATGGGATTATACCTTCATTTAGGGTTCTAGTTATCAGTAATGAGATGGGATAAGCTATGGCTTTAGATGCTATTTGCAGGAATTCTGATGGGAGTTTGTCAGCTGAGGGGGTAGTTGGTTTTAGTTTTTGGAGAAGGGAGCGAATGTATGATGTGGGTACTATATATATATATATATATATATATATATATATATATATATATATACACACACATATATATATATATATATATATATATAGGTCTACTTTGACAAATCAAATTTACACTTTATCGAAACTTAGTTTCGCGAGTCCAGTTTCACGAAAGTGCATTGATCCGAAAATGCACTTTCACAAAACTACAGTTCACCGAGGTTGTTGTTGTAGATCGCGGTACAGTGGGGATAAGGGAATATTCTCTTTTCCCCACTGTAGTGCGATCCCGGAGTTAGTATATATATATATTTATTAGTAGAAGGGGTGGGGGTGCATCTCCCACACATTGGGGTGCAGGGGGTCTTGCCCCCCTGCATAAGTCAGCTTAGTGTATTTGTTTGTTTTTTCATTGTTCGGTGAACAGTAGTTTCGCAAAAGTACATTTTCAGATAAATGCACTTTTGTGAATCTTAAGTTTCCCTAAAATGTAAATTTGATGGGTCCATCAAATTTAAGCAGATTTTGTGCCATAAGCCAATGATGCCAAAGGGGGCGATATCCAATAGCATCGGTAAATATGCTTAGTAATTGCAGATATATTTCTAATGTTCAAGAGTTTATACATCCAGTCTCAGGAATATGTTATGCCCCAAAATTTTATGCAGACTGTAGAACTAGGAACATTACATATTTAGCTACTTGTGATCTATGTAACAAATTTTATCTGGGTAAGACAACCAGACAGTTTAAAGACAGGATGTCGAAACATATAAGTGACATTCGTCTAGATTATTTGAAGAATCCATTAGAGAAACATATAAAGGAGAATACTGGTCACAAGTTTTGTTTTAGAGTTTTACAAGTTGTTTTAAATAATCTTAGAGGTGATGACCTGAATAACAGAACTGAATTAACTGAAATGTGATGGATTGGAATGATGCAAGCATACAGATGTCTTGGATTGAACTCTAATTATCCACTGAAGCCGGCTCTTAAGGGGCGTCGACTTAGAAGACAACATTGATTGACTTGTGCACAGTCTATAGGTTTTTATTTATTTTATTTTATTTATTTATTTTATTTATTTACATTTGTTTGTCCGGATGGTCCATTGGCCCATGAGGAGCCCATTTTCAATGGAGTCCTGCGGAGAAAAGCTCCAGAAAAAAAAATACAAATTACAAAATTATAAAGAATTACAAAATTACAATATGAGAGTTAGAAAATGCAAGGTAGTAGCAGTTGCAGTAAATTGACATTTGAAAGAACAAAACAGTACAGTATATGAGAAACTCTTTGCAAACAAATTAGGATTCTTTGCAAAATATGCTAATTCTTAGACTTTATTATTTGGAATTGTAATGCTAAGGAGGCTATTACTGGATGTATTGGCTATAGAGAGAACTATAGTTGAGGAAGCTATGTAGGACGGAAACAAAAGTATTCCCATTGTGAGGTTAGGTGTGAGTGGAGTAAAGTTTTGAAAATAGAGAGTCTGTTAGTGGTACGGATAAGAGATGGGAGAGAGTTCCAGAGGCGTGCTAGGCAGAAGGATAGAAGATGTTTGCCTGGAGGATGGACAGGTTTATGTAGTTCAATTAGGTTCTGGAAATTGGATCATAGACATCTGCTAGGCAGATGCATTTGGAAGGTAGAGGCAAGGGAGGGGCAAAGAGAGGGGTAGAAAATAAGTTTGTGTGCTTGGATAAGTTGAATATAAGTAAGATAATTAGGCAGTTCTAACCAATTCAGTTGGCGTAGGGAAATGCAGTGGTGGGTATTGGATCTATGGGCTGTTGCAAATTTTGAAATTTTATAGTAACAGGAGGAGAGTTTTGATTTGATGGAGGATTGCAGATTAGTAAGTATAGAGGCACCATACAGGGGGGAAGGGATAAGGTAGGTGTTAGTAAGGATGAGCCTAGTGGAGGGAGAGATGAAACGATTATGGCATAAAGCATACCAAATTTCTTATGAGTCTTTTCGATATTTACTTGTAGATGGTTATCAAATTTTAGCTGATCATCAATGAGCATTCCCAATAGTTTAGCAGTGGAGACTATTTCAAGAGGTGTGTTATTGTTGCTGGTGATAGAAAATGAGTTTTCATCTAGGGTGGTGGTTTTAGAAGGGGGAAATATCATTAGTTTAGTCTTGGTTGCATTCAGTGCTAGATGGTCGTCTGGCATCCATTGTTCAGTAGAAAAGAAGGCATACTGCATTAATTTTATTAATGAGGAAGTGGAGGTGGCAGCACAGACTATTGTCGAGTCGTCAGTGTATTGGATGAGGTTGGCATTAGGAATGGCATGACAGAAGTCGTTAATGAAAATGTTAAATAGAAGGGGACCTAGAATTGAGCCCTGGGGCACACCTGTGGGAGTATTTAGGAAAGGAGAAGTAGCATTTTTCCACTTAACTACTTGTTGTCTGTTTGATAGGTAACTGGAGAACCAGTTGATAGAGGAGTGGGATAGATTTAGTTTAGAGAGCTTAGTGAGAAAGTTGTGAGAGATGGTGTCGAAGGTCTTAGAGCGGTCAAGGAGGAGGGTGGATACAATATGACCGGAGTCACATGCCTTGTTAACAGTTTCTAGGAAGGTGAGGAGAGCAGTGGTGGTGCTATGACTGGGTCGGAATCATGCTGGGTGGGGGTGAGAAGGTCATTATTTATAAGATAGGGTAGAAGTTGTAGGTGGATGCATTTTTCGAGGAGTTTAGAAATAGGGGATAAGATAGCGATGGGATGGAAATTGGGGATATAATTGTTGCCCCCTTTATGGAGTGGAATAATAAAGGTCTTTTTCCAGAGCTGGGGAATATGACATTCTGAAATTGATCGATTTATTAGGATGCAGATAGGAAAGGCAATGGCTTCTGCTGCTATCTTTAGGAAGTAAGAGGATACCTCATCAGGGGCATTAGAACAAGGTTTCAATTTTAGAAGTTTTTTTATGGTAGAGATGGGGATAGGGTTCATGGAGAAAGGAGGAGGTTGGGAGCTGGCGGTACTGGAGAAGAGTGGGATATGTGTTGGTAGACGTGGGGAGGCAGGTTTATTAGTGAAGGATAATGTTAGTTTGGCTATGGAGTCAATAAAAAATTAGTTGAATTGAGTGGCTAGATCCAGGTCTGAGGCATTTGGGGTGAGGCAGGGGTTTTCTTTTTTACCTGAGTTAAGGAGAGAGGAGATTCCATCCCAGAACTTTTAGGGTTGTTGTTATGATTGGCTTGGAGTGTGGTAAAATAGGCTTTGCGGTATGAGATAATAAGTTTTTTTTACTTTGTTGCGAAGTGTTTTGTATTCGTTAAGGGTAGTGGTATTTTTAGTTTTATGGTAGTTTTTCCAAGCTTTGTAGTGGAGCAGTATGGTGGCTAAGGTATTCGTAGTTAACCAAGGGACAGAGTTACTTTTTATATGTTTGTTTTCATGGGGCAAAGGAGTCTAACAAGTTTAAGAAGGTTGTATTGAAGTAATTGATAGCATTTTCTAGGGATAGGCTTTTTAGTAGGTTCCAGTTTATTCTTTTTAGTGCATCAGAGAATGCATTGAGGTTAAAGTATTTAGGTCTCAAGTAGAGATGTAGGTGTGGGATAGTAGTATGGAGGAGGGGAGCCGGTGAGCGAAAGTGGGAAGGTGGTCACCTAGTGGGTCTGGAAGGGTTCCACTATCAGAGATGTAGTGGGGATGGGAAGCTCGAATCCAGTCTAGGGTACTACCAGATAGGAAGTCTTTGGAGGGTCTAGTTGTGGAGTTTATAAGTTGAGCGAAGTTATAAAGATTTATATTTAGGGAGTTGGTTGCAGTTTGAATTCTGTCCCAGTTGATGTTAACATCACCCAAGATTATAGTTTCATTAGTAATACTGGTAGAGAGCCAGGAGAGAATGTCTTCAAGGACTGGCACATTGTCTCCAGGAGGGATGTCAAGGTTGACAATGCAGATAAATTTATATTTGTTTAGTTGAAGAAGGGCTGGAATTAATTCAGCATTACCAAATTTGGGAATAGGCTTGGAGTAGGGGGTAACTAAGAGGGATGAGAAGTAGATGAGAGTGACACCACCCCCTTTTTATGTGTTCTGTCTTTTCTGATAATATGGTAGTTGGATGGAATCAGTTCTGCATCTTTTATATGAGGCTTAAGCCAGGTTTCGGAGATGGACAGAATATCAGGTTGATTGTGGAGAAGCCAGGTGTGGAGGTTAGGGATTTTGTTGCAGATGCTTTGAGCATTTAGGGGTGTGAAATGGAGGGATCTACCAGCTGAGTGGTGAGGATGAGTGTGTGAAGGTAGAATTGTGTGAGAGAGAGGGGCCAGGGTTAGGGTGTACGTCCCCAGAAATAAGGATAGAAATAGAATGATGAATGAGGGAGAGGAAGAATTTAAGTAGCTTAGTGTCAAGTTTGTGGTTTGTAAGTTTGATTGAGATGGGCCTAGTATAGATTGGAGTAGTGTTTTTAGGGTAGGATATGAGCTTATAGGAGAAGAGGATAGTATTGCTACTGTAGTAGAGGCTAGGGGATATATGGGTAGGGGAGTGTGTGTGCTGTAAGCAGGATGAGATAGTTGAGTGAAATGGGGAACAGTGATTGGTGGATAGAGGTTGGGTAAGATAGTGTAGGTAGGATAAGGAGATGAGAATTAGTGTTAGAGTCAGAGATGTGGCTGGTTTGGTAGGCATGGTATTTATCCTGGATAGATTTGGGAGTGAGTGTGGTTGAGAGTGTATAGAGTCAGCTATGTTAATAGAGTTTGGATTTGGTGGAGTGAATTGTATGGGTTGGGTGGGAAGAAGTGGGTGTGGGAGTGGAATGAGTGGGTGGAGTAGATGTAGGGGTTAGATAGGAAGGGGTGGATTTATTGTGGACGGAATGGGTATGTTGATTGGATGAGGGAGGAGGTGGGAGTGGCTTACTAACTATAAATGTAGAGGTCCTGGGGGTGGGTCAGAAATGGGGGCAGGGTAGGGGAGCGGAGTGAGCCCACTGGGCGGACGACATGGGTAGAGCCAAAGGAGATGGAGGAAAGGTAAGAAACAATTAATCAGTTCTGACGGAAAAAGCCAGGGGTAAGAGGGGAGCTTTGTTACACCAAATAGACTCTTAGCTAATGAATACTATTTTGCTGTGAGTTATATGTAAAACTTTCAGACTCTAAACAGGGTAAACCAAGTGGATACTTAGGTAAGAAATGCTAGTGTGACTTGAAGCTTATGTAAAGCTTGTCATAAGCTAAACTGGGTACGCCAAATAGATGTTTAGCTAAAAACTATCAATTTGCTTTGGAATATATTTAATCGTGTAATGGGTTAGGCAGGAGAAAACACTGGGGTACAGAAATAACACTGGGCTATTATAAGTAAAATATAAGGGTAGGAGATGGATTACCGCTGCCACCTAGTGACCACGTTTGGAAATGACTATAGGTATTGCCAGAAGAAACAGGTATGGGAATGGGAAAGAAAAATGGGGAATAAAGATGGGATTATAGACAGGAGCAGGTTGCTAGCTGACACGTGGGTGGGCCCTTTACAGGGACAGTATTGCAAACATCATGTTAAAAACAAATGAACAAATAGCAGTGATTCAATTACATACACACTGATTCCTTTGAAAGAGGCTGTATGGAACAACGTGGTGCAGTAGTCTTGAATGCAGATGTGTCAAGGGCAGGGAGGTTCGTGGAGCAATGAAAGGCTTGGATTTTAATTATTCATTGAAGCCGACCCCTGGGGGTATCAGTTTAGGAGATGCTTTTGATTAGCTATTTGCCCTTTAAAAACTGAAGTCATCATTATGAGACTTAGCACTGAAGAAGGGTCTGATCTGAAAGACTTGTAAATTTATAAATGTTAAAAAATAATACACATAAAGAATTTCACATATAAAAAATGTTAATATAAGTAAATTAAAAGCTTAAAACTTTTCTGCATTTAAAACAGCAAAATATTAATCTCTCTTTAATGTCATTTAGTGGCCAAAGTACAAAAATGCAGGTGGACATAATTAGAAAAAATAAAGTACATAAATCTTATCCTATCCCAGATAATTCACAATCTAACCATACCTCCCAACCATACGCAATTACTTGGTTTTTACAGAGTTTTGGGGTCCATATAATGGGGTGCCACGATTCCCAAGTGGCACCCCTTCATTTCAAAGTTTTTCTCTGCTTTTTTATTTTTATTTTTTTTCTGCTTTTTGAGCTGACATCATCATGTGCGTGATGACGCCAGCTCCGTCAGTGCTACCAGCCAGTCGGAATTGAGCTCAAGGGCTCACGTGCACACTGGCTGGCTCACTATGCATGTGTGTACATTCCGGCTATTCAAATGGAGAGCGGGGAAACATTATCTTTGGCTGCACTTGTGAGCCATTATTTTGTGTGAACAGAAAGAACTCACTGCTGCAGCTGCATTATTCTGGCAGAGCCATGATTTTGTACACCCAGCACTTGTGAATGAGATGTCTTGTGTGAACTGTGAAAAGAAAGGAACCATTATTTTGTGTGAACGCTGCAGCTGCATTATTATTCCGGCAGAGACATTATTTTGTACACCTGGCACTTGCAAGCGATTTGTGTGAACAGAAAGGAGCCGTGAACGGAAGCCATTACACTTGCAATACGGATTTATTCCCATTCCTCCTGGCTTTAGAAACATATATGAGCAGGTGGGTAGGATTCTTAGTTTTACACTTGCAAAACAGATTTATTCCTCCTGGCTTGAAGTTTGCTTGAATACTGAAGTAAGTGTGGATTTATTCCTCCTGGCTTGAATAGTGAAGTGTGTGTGTGTTGGCTTGAATAGTGAAGTGAAGTGTGTGTGTGTGTGTGTGTGTGTGTGTGTGTGTGTGTGTGTGTGTGTGTGTGACTGAATAGAAAGGAGCCGTTACACTTGCGATACAGATTTATTCCCATTCCTCCTGGCTTTAGAGACATATGTGAACAGGTGGGCAGGATTCTTAGTTTTACACTTGTGAAATGGATTTATTCATCCTGGCTTGAAGCTTGAGTAGTGAAGTAAGTGTGGATTTATTCCTCCTAGCTTGAAGCTTGAGTAGTGAAGTAAGTGTGGATTTATTCCTCCTGGCTTGAAGTGTGTGTGTGTGTGTGTGTGTGTGTGTGTGTGTGTGTGTGTGTGTGTGTGTGTGTGTGTGTGCGTGTGTGTGTGTGTGCGTGTGTGCATACAGGTACTCAGGCTCAAACCCTGTACCTTGGGAACAAGGTATAAAGAGCCTAAAGTCCATAGCCACCACCACTTGTGAATTTATGCCTCATATTTTTTATCTGTTCATCATAAAATCTGTGGTTTTCAGGATTTTTGTGGCAAAGAAATCACTGAAGGGTTGAATTCACTAAATAATGACAGGAATCTGAATTTCAGACTTCATATTCTTCAGAAAATAAATGGTAACACAAAACATTTTATTCTAGCATTTTTCTAAGTTGATAAGTATTTCAATTTTGTCCCTATTTGGGGGCTGTATTAGCTTTGTCCATGTTTTTTGAGCTATGACGTTGAGAGCTATGGTGAGAAGTGAGAACTGAATTCTGTATTACCCCATTATTGGCTTTGTCCAGGTTTTTTGTGCTAAGAGGTTGAGAGCTATGGTGAGAATTGAAAACTGAATTCACTAAATGATAGCCATTTAAGTTTCAGTCTTCCTTTCCAACAGGAAACTGCTGATTTGGCATAGTGGTACACTGCTCTGAGTGTAGTACACAAGTTCCTGGGTTCAAGACTTGGCAGTGAAATGCATGGTGGTAACACAACATTTTATTCTAGCAACTTTCCAAAATTATACAAGCAATGTTTAAAATGTGTCTCTGGTTTCTGGCCTTTTGCCCCCCCCCCAAATAAAAAAAACTGAAATTGAAAATAAGTGCAAGAAGCTGTGCAAGATGCTTATGGCTTACACTACTGTCATTATATATATATATTATTTTTTTTTTTGTTTGTTTGTTTCATTGCCTACTGGGAAAATGTCAAACAATACATTTAAAATGCACTCTAACAAGTGTGCTGTATTGTACAAGGAATATAATTTAATAAAGTCAGGAAGGCATATCAAAAAGCACGTGTATGTTTCTTGTTTTGTGAGCAAGGGGGCAATGATTTGAAAACAGCCGAAAGGTAATCTTTATCCACCACTGACCAGATGCATTTTCTTTGGATGTGGTGTGGTTTCAATGCTGTTTCAATGAATGTGAGTTTCAAGGGCAGAGACATTTAATGCCAAGTCTTTTTTCATTGTGAGACAGTATTGCTTTGTTTAATTAGCAGATGTATATTAATGTTTGTGCATTGTGCTATAGAATGTAAAAATAAAATCCAAATCATTGTAGAAGTAAAGCAGTATGCACACATTAGTGTTTATGGTAAATATGGTGAAATAGCCAAGTAATGGGACATTGGAATGGCTGCAAGAGGACTGTGGTGTCATATTTTGGTTGTCTGTTCTTCAGTTTGTGTTTGAAAGTTGGTATCCCACAATTCAACTGCAGTGGGTGGGGTTACGTAATTATGTATCAAAATTTTATGTTAATCAGTGTACAGATTTGTACCTATTTTTCATGGGCCTTGTCCAGATTTTTGATGTTTCCAGGTTGAGAGGTATGAATCTAACCACTCTCATTTTTAACACTGAACTTATACTTAAATTCTCATTAAGTTCTAGCTTGTCTGCTACCATGTTTTGCTGTGATGGAATGCATGAAACCTGAAGAATCAAACTGAGCTGAGATGCTACCTCCCAGAGTATCACAGCAAGTCTACAAACAGGGTAAGATCTGGTACCCCTGCTTGTTTATGTACCACACAACTGTAGTGTTGTCTGTAAAAACTTACAGAGGTCTTGGAAGCCCAAAATGATTATTATTTCCAGCATCTCTTTTGCATTTATGTACTTTTGTCTGTCTTGTTTGTTCCACATACCTTGTATTGTCACCCCTTTTGAAACTGTTCCCCATACCAGGTTTGACGCATCCACTGTAGCAGACTGAAGAGGAGATGGAAGGGAGAATGGCAGACATAGGTACCAAAGGAACTGATCAACCCAACACTGAACCTCCCACCTACAACCTCCAAAAATGGAGATCTGAAAAGATAAAGGGTGAAGATGCTAAGTCCGGACAGACCAGAGGTACCACTGAATTTTTCTCATATGAACTTGGGCAACCATAAGAATTATAATATCCATGTACAAAGAATCCTGAGAAATTTCCTGGCAGATACCTGGTTTTGACTGGAAAATTTAGGAAGAACGTTTGGAACATCTACATTTGTCTGGATGAAAAAAAAGCTCTTCCCAGGGCAGACTCTAACAGCCATCCACATAAACATCTTTGTGGGATGGGATGAGAGAACACTTCTGTAAGTTCACTTGAAAGCCCAGACTGACTAGATGATCCTGAACACTTTTTAAGAGCTCTTGACAACTGGGAAAAAGAGTCTGAAAATATAAGACACTTGTTCAAATAATGAAATAAAAATGTGAATGCCTTGAAGTATGCAATAAGAAATTACTGGAGTCTGAAACTTTGTAACTACCATTGGAGTAGTAGATAGTCCAAAGTGTAATACAGAGAACTGATAATGTGAGCCAGATGCAGAAAATCTTAAACAAAACCTCCAAAATATTTGCTGGTGGTATGTGATGGCATACACCTTTTAAATCCAGCTTTACAATGAAAGCTAATAAAGGGATCAGGCATAAATGCCTCTGATGGGACAACATTTTGAACCATGGGACCTTTACAAAAAGAATGAGAAAGGAAAGGTCTAGCATAGGCTGCCAGCTCCCTTCTTTTTTGGCACCATAAAAATCCTTAAATAAAACCCTTCCCTTTGCCTCTATGGTCTGCACACCCTGGTTCTATAACTACCAGCGATAACATTTGTTCCATAAGAGGAGGAAACAGGGATATTTGGTTTACTGGGCAAGGAGGGATCCCCTGGAAAGGAGAGACGTAGTCCTGTTCCTAAGTCTACCCCCTACTGATTGACTGTCAAAACCTGACTCTGCATTAATGTGGTGCCACAAGGGAAGACAGTCTCAGGGACAGGTTACTAGGGAAAGAGTGAGGGAGGAGAAGGAAGCCTGAAGAGACAAATAGTCATTACAGCTTAATATAGTGTCCTTGGTTTTGTGAAGCTTTCCCTTTCTTTTTGAAGCATTCTTGCTATTAAACTTTAAAATCTTGTTTATTAGCACCCTAAGGCTTACATTTCTTCTTGAAAAAGAGAGTTGAGGTGGAAAGAAATATTTCATTTCTCTTAAAAAGGGACAATTGGAAAATCTGGGTCACCCCCCCTGTATTAACCTGCCCCCTCTCATTAAGCCTCATAAGCACCTCAGCTGCAGAAAGACCAAATAAAACTTCCATGTCCAGGTGAGAATTTAAAATTTCAGTTTTAAAATCTTCAGGAAGATTGTGAGAATGTAACCAAGCAAAACCTTCTTATGACTAATCTGGAAGCAACAGCTCTGGAGACAGTATCATCAGCATCATAAGAACACTTTATGGTATATTTAATAACATAAGAACCAGATACAAAAGAGGAAGGCAAATGTTTTTTTTTTGCCTCCAGAGAGGGAAGTTAATGTTAAACTCTTTCATGTTCTCTAAAGACAGAAGTGAAAACTTTAACATACAAGCCTGGCAGTCTAAACCTGTAAATGTTAAAGTGGTACACTTTCTTCCCCAAGCTGTCAAAAACTTTCCCATCCTTATCAGAGGGAATGGGATTAGTAATATCAATTTGCCTGGCAGAAACAATTTTGGATAGGGGGAATCACTGCAAAATCTACTTTAGGATTAAAAAGTAAGCATTTTTGAGTCTGGGATATCCTATATAATATATCAGACTTCCTAGGGGCAAGAGGTCCACCATCAGGTAAACTGTAAGCTGTGAGAAAAACATTTTCTAAATGAGATAAAACAGGAGGAACAGTTGTAGACTGAGTCATATCCAACAGTAGCAAATCATGATACATTTGCTATACAATAGCAATTTCATCCTGATCCAATTGAAAAAAAACATCTTTCATCATAACTAAAGTTTCAGAAAAAGAAAGGTCTTCTGGGGGGAATTCTGAAGCAACAATTTCCTAAGAATCATAATTTTGAAATTGAGTAGAAAATCCTGAAGCACAACCTTCGCACCCCAATTCCTGTTCTTCTGAATGAATTTCAGAGTCAGAAAATAAGGAAACTCTTTTCTTTCCTTTTCTTATCTTTTCTTCAGAAGTACTGGAAAGAGTAAAGGCGGGCATTAACTCCCTAGCAAATCAAGCAAATCTTCCCTGTCCATACAAATAAAAACAAGAGAAGCCACATTTTTTACTTTTACATTTGTCTTCCTAGGAGTCACCCTGGAAAGGAATGATTTAAAAATGGCACACCCACCTGGTGCTCAGGACACCCAAGGACACTATGACTACTTTCTTCTTCCTCTTCTCCTCCTTCTTCTTCTTGCAGACAGAAAAAAGATGAACTGTAGACACCAGTAACTGCTCCATCGGTTGAGCTACGACTGAAGCACTGAAGCCATTTCTACAGCATGAAAATATCAATAAACTTTTAAACAGTCAAAATGTAGATTAGAGGTAAGTAAACCACTAGCAGTCCCAACCCCCGAAGCACAATACCCTGCCCCAATATATAACTGTACAAAAACCTATAATAAAAAAGTTAAAAGGTAAATATTTTACACATTTTTCTCACAGAAGTATTTACACAAAATATCTCCCTTGACTAAAAGTTTCCTATTAAAAAATCTGACAAAAAACACGTTTTCCTCAGAAAATTAAATTTGTGGAAGGTTTCCCCATAGAAAACTTATTTGCCCAGCCTTGAAGTATCGCTAGTTGGACTACAGTTTCATGGAGTCCGCTGAAGGAGATCACTTCAGTAGCAAGAAAGTGATGAAGTTGTTGGTGCTCTGTCATTTTGTAGGAACTCATCTCAAACTCCTAACAGTTACAATGCATGAAGGGCCCCCTTAAACTTTGAAAAACTGGCCAGGACCCATATAGTTTAGGCTACTGCAATACTGATCTAATGCTGAACATCTAATACTGTTACTGTGCCATGCAGAACTGTTTGTCATGTGTTGAGGTGATCACATGAGGCTGAAGAGCAAAAACTGAAGTCTTTTAGAGACTTTCTTTGACTGACAGGTAAACTGCAGAAGTACAGATTACCTAAATTGGTCCAATGTTTCCTAATTAATTGTTCAAACAAATCATAAAAAAAGTTTGGAAGCAGCTATAAAAGGGCCAAACGTACACATTCTGTGTTCACATGAGACACAAAATATTGCATTTTACATTCATTTATAGTCTGGGCTAAAATTCAGGATTGGCAGTATGTTTAGAGGGCAAGTTTTTCATTTACAAATAATCTGTAATGCAGCACCACTATCATTAAAATATTTGTTATGCCATCCTTTTTAATAAACTACACAGGCAATTTAAGAAACATGCATTCACTACTGGGTTGTAGGTTCAGTCCTGACAGTCTGTATTAGCGATCAAGGTAATTAATGTTTTCCACATGCATGCCTGTCACCATTTCTTCACCAAAAGGTGCAATGTAATGAATGCAAATAGACAAAATGTGCGACACATGATCAATCCTGAGAAAGGAAATGCAATCTGCAATGAAATTAAGTGCAGTGATGTTTTAAATGTTGGCAAATTACAGAAAATCAATAATTGTTAACAAACTGATCAGTGTAAAAAACTTCTTTTTCCCTGAGAACGAATGGTGGACTTCACAATGTGTGACATTTGAGAGCAATGTCTGTACATTCCTCATGCTGCCAAGTCAAAGTTTTTCCCCCTCTACCATCACCAATGCTCTATCAGTATTTGGAGCTGCCAAGAAATGATACTGAGATCTGTAAATACTATACCCAGTGTGTACATAAACTGCAGTATTCTTTATTATTGTAGGAGAGGTTGCTTATTAAAGAGACTTGCAAAACCATATTCTGTTTCTATGCAAATAACTTGGAAAGTACAGTTGTGTAAGTAAACTTACCATAACAGTAGATGTTCGAATGATCACTGCTGCAATAGCATATATGGGTTATACTCTGCCAAGGATATAACAGCTGGCCAGTTACGAAACTTCACAGAACATTCCATGCATCCAAATGATCAGTCAGTTCAAGATGAGTTGACTAAAAAGACAGGTTTGGTTGTCAACCCCTTCAGAGCTTTCATGCCCACAGACAGAGATAGGGGGCTCAGCTCTGAAAGGACAATGCTAGGAACAAGAACAAATTAAGTATTCAGACCGTGGCATAAAGAATACACCAAAAAAAAGATATATATATATATATGAGCTGGATGGAGGGAAGGAACAGCTATAGCAACAGCAGTGATCATTCGAACATCTACTGTTATGGTAACTGTACTATGTTCATCATATTGATCACTACAGCAGTAGTCTTGGCTTAATGGGTAGATTACCCTAGCTTACTACATCTGGAGGTGGAATGGGAAGTGTCCAGGAGCCCCTGCAGAATAGTCCTGGCAAAGCCTGATGCAGACATAGAAAAGTAATCAAACTTGAAATGCCTTGTAAACGTATGTATAGACAACCAAGTTACTACTTCTAGAATACTTCTAGAATCCTATTCCAAAAAGCTATATATGAAGCCAAGGCTCTGGTAGAGTGAGACTTGTCTCTGCCTGGAACAGCTTTGTTGTGATGAGTATAACAAAAGGTAATAGCCTGAGACTACCATTTGAAAATAGTCTGTTTAGACACAGGTTGTCTTTTCTTCTTATTTTCACAAGAAGTGAACAACTGATCCGAAGGTCTCAAAGACTTAGTTCTGTCAAGATATTACTGGAGTTTTGTGTCGACATCCAAGGTATGGAGTATCTTGTCACCTTCATTTAGGTTCAGGAAAGAAAACATGGACATGGATATTTTGGCCTAAAACAACCTTGGATACCACTTTAGGCATGAAAGAAGGATTACTTCTTAAAGAAATGCTATCTCTGTGCAAAAATGAAATAGGGTTGACCATTAGAGCCTGGAACTCAGATATTCTTCTTGCAGAGGTCAGAGCAATCAGTAAAACAGTTTTCCATATTAAGAATCTCAGGTCAGACAGATTAGCTGGTTCAAGTGGAGCAACTGTTAGCTCCTCTAACACAAAATTAAGATCCCAGCGAGGGGCCACCAATTTTCTTGGAGGCTTCTAATGTAAAACCCCTATCAAAAACATTTTGACATGAGAATGCATTGAAGACGGAAGAGGACCCATGGGCAAACATGCTGAAATGGCTGATAAATGAACCTTAATAGAAGAGTAGAAAGATCAAATGATAAGATACACAAACATTGCAAAACTAAAAGTTATGTATTCACTATAATTATGCATCTGTTTTGTCCATTTTCATTCTTCCTCAATGTATGAGTCTCAGATCTGACCTCGGATCCAGCTCAGTCATATTTACTTAGACTCTTGTAGCTGACTTTCAAGCGCCCCCCTTTACCCACAATGCCTCAGAGGTCTGTAATACCTCAGATAGAATTTGTTGCCCCATAAACATAAGGACTCACTATAGCCAAAATAAAAGGAGAAGATAAAGGAAAGATAGGGGCTCAAACTGGAACAGTGGTTCCAATATCACTATCAGGTCACTTTCAGATGAAAGGTCAGGGGGAAAGAGAGGGGAAATTGTAAAAGAATGAAAATGGACAACACATTGCATAGTTACAGTGAGTATATAACTTTTATATTTGATGTTGTTTTTTTCATTTATTCCTCAACATAAGAGACAGAGTCCCCAGCTAAGAGAACCATGGGTGGCCCTTATGGAAAAATATACCGGAGTACCACAGAACCAAAGGCAGCTCTGCCTCTGGAGATCAAATTCAGCTTGTAATGAGCAATAGAGGAATGAGCATTGGACCAAATGGTTGCAGCACAAATATCATCGATAGAAGCTCTGGACCAGAAAGCAGATGAAGAAGCCATGGTTCTAGTAGAGTGAGACTTTGGAGGTCTGGGCAAAGACAGACCTCATTGACTGTAAACAAATGAAAAGCAATCTGTTAACCACTTTGCCAAGGTAACTTTGGAGATTGGTTTTCCCAATCTAGTGGGGGCACAGGAGACGAACAGCTAATCAGTTTTTCTAAAAATGTTCTTTGGAGATAAAAGTGGAGCTGTCTATGTACATCTAACAGATGAAGCATGTATTCATCTCTGTTAGAAAAATTAGTGAAGAACACAGGTAAATTAATGACTTGATTAATGTTTGCCTCTGAGGCTACTTTGGTCAGAATGTCAATAGTCAAAGTAAACTTTGTTGTCACTTTGATTCACACAAGTGCGAACCGAGCAAGATTTTGTTTTTTCGGACTCAATGCGCATACAATATATAGACTATATTTAACATGATGATAATACACAAAATTCTATAGCCATAGACAGCAAACACAACAATAATAAATACTTGCATTATTGCACTGATTTAACAGATTGTCACTCATTACTAGGTTATTAGCTTATTTTCACTGGAAAAATTGCACTTAAGTGCTTGATTTAAGGCCTACATTTATTCTGCACAATAAGACAGTTCAAGTTTGATTACTGCTGACTTTGCTGTCTGGGTGCGGGTAAGACCTTGTTATATATTGCACTATAGAGACTTTTCAGTATTGTTGGTTTACTATCTTAATGTCCTAGAGTTCAGTAACCTGACAGCTAGTGGAAAGAAGCTGTTTCTGAATCTTGTGGTTTTGCAGAGTATGCATCAAAAGCACCTAAATGTGAGAACAGCTTGCAAGCAGGATGAGTGCTAGCCCTGATTATTTTCCTTGCCCTGCTGATACATCTGGACATGTGCAGGTTTTGTATGGATGGGATGGAGTTCCTGATAATCCTCTCAGCCACTTTCACTACCCTCTGGAGGGAATGGTGCTCGGAAGCAGAGCAACTTCCATACCATACTGGAAAGCTGTTTGTCAGTATACTTTTGATGGTGCCCCTGTAGAAGGTTGTGGGAGGCATTGATGATAGGTTTGCTTTCCTCAACCTTTGCAAGAAGTGAAGCCGTTGGTGCGACTTCTTAATGATGGCATTTATGTTGGTTGACAACGTTGTCTTCTGCAATGTGCACCCCCAGAAATGTTGTGCTTTTTACTCTCTCAACTGTTTCTTCATTGATTACAAGTGGAGTCCTCGCTGTTGCTCTTCCTGTAGTCCACTATTATTTCTTCGGTCTTGTTAACATTTAGTGCAAGATTACTGTTATAACAGCAATTTATGAACTGATTCACCTCCTCTATGTAGGCTGTCTCGTCATCATTCCTGATGAAGCCCACAACTGTCATATCAGCAAATTTGATGACATGGTTTGAGCTGTGCTTGACATTACAGTCCTGGGTTAGTATGGTGAAATGCAGGGGGCTTAGGACACATTCCTGTGGGACTCCAGTGTTCAGGGTGATGCTCTCCGATGTATTCTTGCCTATGCACACTTTCTGGGGTCTGTCCATAAGAAAGTCCAGAATCCAGTTGCATAGCGGAGTGCTGATGCCCAGTAGAACCAGTTTTCTGATCAGATTTTGTGGGATGACTGTAATGAAAGCTGAACTGAAGTCTATGAAAAGTAGCCTCATATAGTTATTCTTGTTCTCCAGGTGGTGCAGCGATAAGTGAAGTGTCAATGAAATAGCATCTCCTGTGGAGTGATTGGGTCTGTATGCAAACTGGAATGGATCAAAGTCTGCAGGTAGTTTGGATGTTATTACATCTTTGACCAGAAGGGATAGGTTAGTACATAAAGTGGCTCTATCTTTGTGGAAAACCAAACAAGGGGATTTTAAATACAGTTCTTGGAGTTCAGAAACTTGCCTTGCTGAAGTAATGGCCACTAGAAAACCCATTTTCCAGGAGAGAAACTTCAAATCAGAATTGGCTGAGGGCTCAAATGGAGTCTGAGTCAAACCTTGTAATAACACCATAAGATCCCACAGTGGAGTACAGTCTTTAATTGGAGGTCTAAGCAGAAAATTACCTTTAAGGAATGCTTTGCACAGTTTAGAAGTAGTTATGGGGGGAAGTATCATCGCCAGTATGATAATTAGAAATGGCAGCTAACTGAACTTTGATAGTGGAGAAACTAGCCCCTTCTTGAAAAATTGAAGCAAGAAAATCTAGGGCAGCTGGAATACGTGTGGTAAAAGGATCTAAATCTCTCTGGTAGGCCCAATAAGAAAATCCTTTCCATTTATTCTTTTAATTTTTTTAGTGGAGTCTTTTTGGGAAGACAGTAGTATCTGGCAGACCAGGGAGGAAAGCCTGGGCTGTCTAACCATTAATGGAATTGGAGAAACCATGCAGTCAACTTGAGGCCTGGAATGTCCGAATGTGTCATCCCCAAGGGATGAGAAATTAGATCTGAACTTGGGTCACGAATCCAGGGTGGATGTAGAAAATGAGACCACAAGTAGGGAAACCACACTTGACGATGCCAAAGGGGGGGGCAATGAAGATAACCTTCCTCTTCAACTGAATTAGTTTCTGAAGAAATTTGGGAGATAGAGGTAAGGGGAGATAAGTATAAAGGAGACCAGAGGATCAAACCTGGGCTAGAGCATCTCTCTGTGACTCCCCCTGGGGGAATCATGGCAAATAACCTACTGCATTTGTTGTGGGGAGATGTGAATAGATTGCAGCAAGGATAATCCCATAGACATAAGATCCTCTCCGCCACTGATTGATTGAGATACCACTCATGAGGCAGCAGAATGGACCTGCCAAATTTGTCCACTAGCAGACTGGATGTCCCTGGTATATGCATTGCCATAAGAAAGTGGTTGGAGGAGATCACCCACTGTCACACTCTCATTGCCTCTTGACAAAGGGGATAGTATCAAGATCCCCCCGTTTGTTGATGTACCAAACTACTGACATGTTGTCTGTTTGGATAGCAATCATCCCTAGAGGAAGAGGGTACTGAAAGGCCTGCAACGCTAGGACTGCCCTCATCTTCAAGACACTGATATGCAGATTGTTCCCTTCTGGGGATCACATGCCTTGGACCGTCCATCCCAAGAAATACCACACACATCCCAACTGGTAGGTGTCTGTGGTCACAGTGGCTACTGGGGATGGAAATGGGAAAGGGTATCTATGACAAACCTCATTGGATTGTATCCACCAACACAGGGAATCCTTGCAAACCCAAGAAAGTTTTATTGGATAGGATAGGGTCTATAGAAGAATTGACCATTGTATAGCTAGAGTCCACTGAAGAACACACATGTGGAAACAAGCCATCAGGACCAAGGTAATAGCTGCCACCATTGATCCTAAAGCCTGAAGAACTAGTTTTGCTGGGGGAGAAGGGTGTGAAAGAATCTGTCTCACCTGCAGTCTTATGGACTGTACTCTGTTTGAAGGAAGGAAGGCCAGTTCACTGGTGGTGTCCAGCTGAGCTCCTATAAACTCCAAGACTTGAATGGGTTGTAGACAGGACTTGGCATGACTGACTGTGATTCCTAAAAACTGGTATAATTGGAGAAAGTAGTTCTGTGCCTTCTTGAGGAGATGCCCTGTTGGGGCAGGGAGGTCAGTTGTCTTGGTAAGGAAATACTCTGAATCCAAGCAGTCTCAGGTGAGCTGCTAGCACTGCCATGCATTTGGTGAACACTATGGCAGCTGTGGTGATACCAAAGGGCAGGGCTATGAACTGGTAATGACTGGCCCCCAGCCAGAAGCATAGGAATCTCCAGTAGTATCTGTTCATTTTGATGTGATAGAACATGTCCTGGAGATCAGTTAAATACATCCAATTGTCCTTCTGTAGAAAAGGTAGAATGGACTGAACCATGACCATCCAGAGACTGGAATTCTTTACAAATTGATTTGGACTGCTCAGATCCAGAATGAGGTTCAGGTCCCCTGTTTTCTTTGGCACAAAAAAGAACCTTGAGTAAATTCCGAATCCACTCTAGTCTGGTGGGACCTCTTGGATGATTCTTTTGTCTAGCAGCTTTTGAATTTCTAAGGCTGCTAACTCCAGCTGATTGGGTGGAACATCGGGGAGCCTTTTCCATCTGGATGGTGAGGTTTGCAAAAAAGGAATGAAATAGCCTATGGATATAGTTTTTTTGCACCTAAGTTTCTCTTGTTATTGATACCCATACTTCTGGGTGCAGAGACAAGTCCCCTAAACTGCCTCTGGAGAAGAGCAGTTGGGCAACCCTTCAGGAGTGCTGGAAAGGTTTAACTGAGAAGGTATTTTAAAACTCTTGGTTCTGAGGGCCTCCTCTGTTGCGATGACAGCATCTTCCAATAGAACCCCCCCCCCCCACCTCTGGGGGAAGTTTTCCCTCATGAGTCCTGGAAGAGACCTTGTGACTTTTGGAACCACATCTTTTTACCTCCACATTGATTTCTGGAAAAGGATCTCTGAAGAGGAGAAAAACTTATTCCCAAGAGAGGCAAGGTCTTTCCATCTTGGTCATTATGAGAGAGCATTTCTTTTACAGTAGGGCCATACAAGGATAATCCATCAGAGGGAGCACTGATGAAAGAAGACTTGAAGGGCTCCACGAAGTTGTATAAGCACTCCCAAACATGTCTCCTGACTTCTATGCCTGAACCACCCATAAGGAACCTTCCACTGCATGAGAGATTAACTTCATGGACGTGTTGGAAATAGACTGAAGCGTGGCCAGCTGTGAAGATAGCTGTTTATGCTCCTCCACTGTCAAGAACCCAGGAAGAGACTTGGAAAGTTCTTTAATCAAGTCTCTCTGCGATCTGGTGAAATGTGCCAAATAATTAAGCAACCGTAAAGCAAAGGTCACTGAGGCATAAACATCGTTTCCAAACCTGTCCATCATAATGGACTGTCTGTTAGGAGAGTGGACAGAAGAGCTCTGTTCTGCCAGGTCTTTCTTAGTGGCCACTACAGAGTCTGTATCAAAAAAGTGAGGAAAAAAACCCTGTATCTGTCCCCTCATTTTGCTGTCCAGATTCAGAATCTTGAATTTATTCAGGAAAAGAGGTATCCCTCTCTCTTTTACCAAACACCACCTCATAAAAAGGATCAATATCCTGAATTAAACCCTCAGCCAGACCGAATAAAATACTGCTGCCTAAGGAACTTTGATGAGGAGTAGATAAATGTTTAATTTTCTGTTTCTTTTTGACAGGAAGTATGGGGTCAACAGTATTATTAGTGGCAGCAGCAGATTCCCCACGGATGGGCACAACATTATGACAAAACAAGGAAGTCTTCCCTGTTCCCTCTCCCAGGTCCAAAAATTGTGGCTCTCCCTAGCCCACTGGGATCCTAACAGCCACAGAGGATGTGGCTAATCCCCAGTCCATAGTGTAGGTGATATACCAGAGGGATCCAGGGTAATATATGAGTTGTCTGAGGAACAAGTTACGGCCACTGCAGAGTCACCCACCCACAGTTGAAGCAAATTGCTAGCTTGCTGTGGTGGGAAAAGCTCTTTCTTTTACTTCTTCTTTTTGTGGTTGGTAGCACAGTAGTTTTTTTCTAGGGTTAATCTGAAAGTGGTGCCTCTTTCCCAGACAAAAAAAAACAAGCAACAAAAGCTGGTAAAAACTTAAAGTCCATTTTTTTCACATAAAACACAGTAAAAAGCACTTTGAAACACTTTGCCAGCCCCAAAAAAGTAAAATAAAACACAATTTATTTCTGCACATAAAGAATCATTTTCAATTACCTTAAACAATTTTTAAACTGACAGGAAAAAAATGCTCTCCCATTTAAGTGTTGTGACTGTCCATGAAAACACAAACTCCTAGCTTAAAAATAAATTTCTTAAACAGGAAAGATAGTGCAATAAAACATTTTTTTTTTCATGTTGAAGGTTTTCTCCAAAAGGAACTTATCTACCCAGCAAAAGAATAGCACAAGCTGGACGTTGATCCTCAAAAGCCAGCAGAGAAGCACTTTCTTTAATGTGATAAGTGCTCTGAAGCTTTGGAAGCTGCCTGGCTGTTATATCCTTAGCAGGATGTAATCTATATAGCTAAGGCTCATCTCTGTAGCTTGCCCTAGTATTCTTTTCTTTTTAACTTCGCTAACTTATCATTACCATTCACCCAGTGATACCACACTATCTACTACTAATAACTATTAACACCATGTTAACTAACTTGCAACCATCAGTGACCAATGGTACCATGTTAACATAATATTACCAGTGACACAGCTATACGCACTAACTTGCTATACCAGTTGACCAGTAATGTCATGCTAATATACTATAAGTGACTCAGTGATATTGTGATGACTAACTACTTTCAATGGACCAGTGATACCTTGCATAATTTCTAATACCAATAACATGCTTACAGTTATCGACAACCCAGAGAGACTGGGCTAAATTGATTTTGCCAGTGGCCCAGTGATACAGTTCTAACTTAACCACTATCAATAACCTATTAACGTTGTGCTAATTTATCACTGCCAGGGAACTAGCAATGGAATGATAACTGCTGTCTGTTGTCCAGTAATATAATGTTATTGTAACTAATACTAATGACCTGGTGCTGCTATATCAACTTACCACAACCAGTGATTCAGCCATGCCATGATAATTTCTTGCATTAGACTTCAATATTTTATTAGTTTTTTCCTATTTAATGTCACCACTAATGTATTATGCATAATTTGTTGTTGATTTTAAGTAATTATAATATTAACTATTATAAATTCTCATTTTCTTCTGTATTTTGTTTTCTTTATTGAAACTAGATTGTGATTGAAATGTATACTTTGTGGTCCAATTCACCTTCCTGTAGATGCATGGGTAAATAGACACAAAGAAAGATAGACAGACTGATAGAGAACACTATACAGATAAGTGTTTGATAAATGGGGGAAATACTACAATAGAATGTAGCTAGTGGATTCAGATACTAATGCTAGGTGCAAGGGGACTTTGCCTTTGTGGGTGGTCTTTTAGGGAGGCAAGCCCACACTTTTCTTTCTGAAGCCTGCTACACCACCACTGCAGCCTAAAACCAGGGAAGCTTTCTGCCATCTTAGTACAACAACCAGACAACTCATCTTAAAAAAATAAAGAATGGATATGTCCAAGTCATCTGACTGCAGTTATTCCAAGCACCTATTCCACTGATGGAAACAGACAATCCCCTCATGAAAACAACCACACTTGCATGTCTAGGCTTAAAAAGGCCATTGTGGTCGTTAGCCTGGTAAACACCTATGAACCTATGAACACTTAATGTCCCACACACAAAATGATGGATGAACCTAGCCCACAGAGAAGCTTGTGTTGTCATTGTTGCTGTATCTGCTGCTGCCTGTTATTGTACTACCTTTTCATTCATTATGTTCACTAGTTCCTTAAGGAATATGTAACAAAGCAAAGCAACATAATAAAAAAAATAAATAAATAACTGACTAGCCATGGTTATTGTGTTTCACTGGTTGGAAAGCTTTGAGGGGAGAGAGCTTCTACAGAATACATTCTGGTTATACAGAGCATAAAAAAGGACAGCTTTTTAAATGACAGTCTTCCCAAAGTGGTTTTCACCACTGCAGTTTCACATTCCAGGACAAGACAGCACAGTACTGATGCCAACAGATGGAAGGGATGGAAAGACCTGACAAGCTGAACCAGCATAGGCAATGACAAGATGCAGTAACAAAAGCTAGCTCCTCTTTTTTATTTGCCATGACAGGTCAAGTACTCCTCCAGCTGTTACTGCCTTTCTCACGTCCCATTTATCTAAAGTCAAACAAGGTTTAGTTGTTGTTTTCCCTTTTTTATGTCAACCTCTTCTGCTATAGCCATTAACTGCCTTTCACTATGTTTATGCATGTGCTGAAGAACTTCATAGCAAATAAGCAAGGGGGCAACCCCCCCCCCAACACACACATGAAGAAACATTTCAGAAAGTTTTAATAAAAGCGTTACAGTATAAAGTCAGCTATCAACTATTAGAATTAGGGCTGTTAAACATGATCCTACCCAGCTGTACTGAATCATCCAGGCCAGTGTCAGTACCATCCAATCTGGTCACTATGTACATAACTGTGTGGACCCTTTATTATAAAGACTTAAAGTATTCCATTCCAAATCATTTAGCACAAACTGTATATTAAACCAAATTTATTCCTACACATTCAGCCAATATGTATAAAATGCTTTGTAAATCACATCATGCTTTGGGTATAATGTGGGTAACATACTGTATAAAATACAGACTTAGCAGTAATCCCTGCAAATTAGTGTTGACTCATGCTTTACATTCAACTTACTGGTAATAGAATTCAAATGTAGGCTGTGCAAACAAAATATGATATGTTATGTTCTATAGCTTTGCACTGTCAGTTATCTAACATACTGCTTTATGAATTATTTTTAGGTTACAAAAACATGAAGAGCACAATCTGAATGTAATTTCTCCTGTTATTTAGAAGTCTTCACTTAGCTGGTATCATTGTTTTGAAAGAGTATGTAAAACAGTGCTTATAAAATTAATTTTATAACTTCAAAATATTCCTCAATTTTATATGGACTGCAATCTCAGTATCTAACAGGTTACTTCATATGTAACCCCCACTGGAATAAATATATATAGTAAAATATATTTCTCAAAAAGTGATTAATGTTTAACTCGCTGTTTTGCAAAGAACAGTGGATATTTACTGTGAATGAAGGCTGCTATATAATACCAGAATCTATTTTATTGTATACCATCCCCTCTCTCTGCTTCTGTAGAATTTCACTTGAGGGAAATATACCCATCACAATATGCAGACTGACATTTCCCTCCCACCAGTCACACACCATTAACCCTGACCCTCGGATTACTGTGGCAGGTTAATGGATGTCATCAGCAGTCTCTGATCCTGTCTTTTCATTGTCCGGCTCCCTGTCAGGGCTCTGTGTATGTTCTCCTCCCCCAACATCGCTGCCTTGCCACACAGAATGCATACTGCTGTGTGCATTTTAGCATGCCGCGTACAGCTCTGCATACAATTGCCCTCCACCATAATGCTCCCTTTTTACAATCTAAGAAATGTTAGCAGTTTCTTTTCAAGTTTCTCATGAACATCTGAATAAAGTGAAATATCCCAACATCCTGTTATGTCATCTCAGGGTTCGCCCCCTATCAGTGTATTATATTTCAATGACTGACCCTACTCCAAACAAACAGTCCCTACTGTAACGCAGAAGTATTTGTTGTAACAGAATGCTTCTTCCAACTAAATTCACAGTTTTGAAACATTATTTGGTTTCAGGAATATGATCATTAGAGAAAGCCAACAAACATTGGCAGATGACAATTTAAAACAGACCTAGGGGTCGCTCACTGTGTTCTGAAAATGATGAAAATTCAAACGGCCCTTAAGGTTACTCATTGTGTTTTGAAAGTAACTCTCTCCTGTGTACTAAACTTATTATTATTTGAAATTAAAATTCACCAAGCTGTTATTCTGTAGTTTGTTTGATGTATTTTTGCATGTAAAACATTGCTGAGTCATAATTCCCATTTTCAAAGCAGCCTCATCTTTGTTACAAGACCCCCTCCCCTTTCAACACATCATACCACACATGCATGTGCACACATGACACACACAAAACAGATACACAGACACACATATACACACAGTATACTTTAAATAGTATCTCCTTCTGTCAGGAATGTTGAAAATGTGAATACTTTAGATAAGTACCGATGGTATAAAATACATTTTTTTCTTTCTATGGAATATCTTATATTTAGCGTCAAATTTCCTTTACAACTCAAAATCTACAACTAAAATAATTTTTATTCATAACCATTACATACCAGGCATTTTTAATTCAACAAATTTGTGGTCAGAACATAATGGTGCTATGCAGAATATAACTAAATAAATACATTTTGCATATTGGGCATACTGGAAAAGCATTCAGTCAGTGTATTAAATGATTAAAAATGCACAATATGTCTATGAAACCAGTACATTCCAAGTTGTTGGAAATTGAAAGAATAGACTCAAATGTACATAGAAATCAGGGGTATTAAAATATAAAGGCTGGTATTCATAAATAAACAGAGCAATGTTTAATATAAAATTGTGCAGTGAGTGCCAGCACATAGAATGGGGATGCTTCAGAGATATAGTTAATAATATGGTGATGCACGGCCACAGCATATTGTAGCCACTGTGGTATGCAAATTACTATATAAAGAGATGGAAAAGAGCAGCATCATGATAATGAGGGCAACAGCAAATGCAAATGAGAAGAAACACCATGGCAGTGTGATCCAGAAATGTATAAGAATTGCATGATGAGCCACGACCACCAATTTAGCTGTATGCCATGAAATCCCATCCAAGAAATGTCACTGGCAGGATCCATGAATGGCACAGGGGATGGTGTGCATTGTGACCTGGAATGGCAGGCCATGCCACTGGAATATCCATCCCTACACCCTGTGTGCATGTATATCCATAGCAGCCCACAGCATCCTCGACAGTAATAGTATGCATACAGGACATTGAGCATTGGGACCTAAACATCATTGGAGCTCCTCGCACCCACTGTTTGGTGTGGGGGGTGGCAATACATCCTAGGCTGCTGTGTCAGCCAGTTCCTGTCTCACACTGGTCACCTTTTAACTAAGAGAAGGGCTGTACAGATAATGGAACTGTCAGTGGAAGGGTAATATGACTACCATGACACTCGTGCCTGACAGCGGCATTGTGGCCTCAGACTGCACCATGCTCTAGATGCCATCATTGACAGGCTCGGATATTTCCCCAGTGTCAGACATGCCAACATCCATTGTGGGGGACTCATACACCAAATCACCTGTGAAAGCATAAAGAAACACCCTAGTGTATCAGTGCTAGTTATTGACAATTCCAGATTCCAGTGCTGCAACAGTTATAAAACACTGTGCAAATAATATAAGCTCAAATACCTTGTGCAGATTCCTGTAACAGCCAAAGCTCTGAAGTGTTGTAAGACAATTGGTTTTGGCTCTGGTATGTTGCACTACATAATAGATATGTGAGGGCATACCCACCTATGACATAATGCACAGACACCTGTGGTGGTGAGTGATGCTTTGTTCCAGCGTCTAATCCTTCTCATGGTATGAAGGAGCAGTCTGTCACCCTAGATGGACCAGAAACTCCTCCTTGTTAGTAGTGATGTGTGTGTAAACAGACTCCCACATGTGTCCACCCTCTGCCATACAAGCACATTTTCCTTGTTGTGCTCATTAAAGACTGTGTCTGTGATCCTATGCAGCTTTGTGTTGTACTGAGCTACAATGGCCACCAACAACAATTACATCCATAGCAAGTTCCCACCATACATGGTTACAGAATTCCTAGTTGGTTTTGTTAGTTAGTGGGATCCGTCAGCTATGTTTATAGAGGGACTACAGCAGGAGGTCAGTCTCTGCCTGGTGTAACTTCTCCATTCTATTGCAATCTTTAGAAGCAGATGTAAAAGTATATAAATGATAAGTCTGGCAGTTGGCTTACAGGATTAAGGAGCTGTTAACAACCTTTTTCCTGTGGTTCCATGGTGCAAGGTTTGATTCCATCAGCTTCCACTGCCTAATTGTGTGATTCCAAGCAAGTCATTTAACCAAGCACAGCTCCTCAGGGAGATCAGTGTTCTACCCTAGTAAACAAATACAAATAAAATAAAAAATGAAATAATAAGCAATTAACCACTGATAACTACCATATTTACAATACAGTTCCCCACCTCACAGTCCACATTGAACACAGACTGTGCAATACCCGACCCACCCAGAAGGACACACCACCTTGCAGCTGCCTGTAGCTGGTTGCAGGTGCACCCCTATGACACCACTCAGTCCAGTATGTACCAGTGCAGCCTGCTGTAGAAGTGTGTATGTAGATGCCAGTGCATCTGTATATGTGGTCGGTGTAGCATGCTCTTACACCATCACACATTTTGCTTTCATGACAAATGTGGATTGCTACATCTGTCTGCATCTGTACCCTGTTGGTCCCCTCATTGGTGGTCTGCAGCATGTGTTACTTATTTATCTGCCTACCTTTTGATTCCGTACAAGAAAAAACATTTAAAACAAACAACAAGTATGGAAACAGTATGGCCACCATCTGCCCAGTGTTGTGTGCTTCCTGGTCTTTACAGGTGTTCAGGACAATAGTAGGGTGAGACCTAATGCAGGCCATACCTGAGTAGTCTTATACAGCCCATATGGTTTCCCCTATGTAACACAGTACACATTAATGTCAGTAAGGCAAGCTCTTCTGGCCTACAACAACATGTTGCATATACACTACTCTTCAGTCCATATAATTGCCCTTGGAAGCTTCCCCACAACAGACAGAAACATTGAGGAAGTAATTTCCCACTGCATAACTGCTTGGGGCTGTGCCCCTTGCCTCCATCAAAAACAATTCATGCTGCCATTAGTAAAGCACTTTGGAAATAGACTACAGAACCAAAAACCCAAAATTCCTGTGGCTCCCACTTCCCTTTAGCAGTCAGAAGTTGGCCAACACCCAGCACAACAACAGCGACAGAACAGTAATATTACCCACACATTCTCCCCGCATGTCGCTATCCCCTGGACAATTATCACAGAACCAGTAGATATGTACATCCTAAAGAAGTGTACTCTACAGTCTTCAATTCCTTTTATTTCTCAGCAGTAAATTTCTATAGCATAATGAGCATTAGAACGGCCTCTGCTGTATTTATTGGGCAGTTATGAGGCTCATAGCATAGCAGTTATGCAAATGAACCAGTCAAAGGTAAATGTCTCTTACATTTTATGCAATGCATACAAGACCAAGGCTGTGCAATAAAACATAAACCTAACCATGTGCATGCATGAAAGACTGCAAAGTGCAATGCATATGCCTGGGTGGATCATTGACTCCGAAGGAGTAGTGGGTGTGTTAAGCCACAGCACAGGATCTAAAGGTATTATACAACAATCAAGGAGTGAGATGTGGCTTTTAAGAGCTACATACAATTAGGACATTGTTTCATTCACACCCCAAATACCATCATGGCACACTATTTGTTTATGCTCCACTATATGGTTACAGATCACACATTCACATTGCTTTGTTGCTTGTAGATGTGTGCCACATGATGCCTGCAATGTGGCCATGGTGCATTTTATCAATGTACGTTTTTAGGTATTTTTTTTAGGGATAAATGCCTATTTTATTTTTTCCAAAATGCAAATGAACTACTGCTTTTCACATGTATGACCATTTTCCACAAGACTGTGACCTGTGAACTGCCCATGGCTTCTGAGGGTACTGACTGAGGCAGGGCTCCGAGGTGGTGCAAGAACAAGTTTAAATGCTTTCCTTACTTCATGCACAGAGACCACTGGAAGTGCCCACAGGAGACCTCCAGGTGGATGCCTGGTACTGCCTTACCTGGATGCTAAGTGATACAATGGGCATCACACACACTGGTGAGTACTACAGGCATCATCACAGTGAGCTCCAAAGGTGCCACCTTGACCTCTTCATCAATTGAGAAAAGGAGGTTAGGGGAAGTATTCCACAGTACCACAATAAGTAGTCATGACAGGTGCATTGTACTATAATTGAGTCTTAAATTTTCCTTTTAAGTTGTGTTTTTCAGCTGCTAGAGAAAACAAATCTGAGGATAACAGACTGACATGTCAGAGGCATATGGAAAGGCATTCTGGGTGCAGCGGCATGTGTATACCGGTAATATTATGGTTGCATATATTTTTGATAACTGCAGAACTGTGTATTGTTACACTATTACTCACCTCCTGTCACAAATGCACTGTCCTTTTAGACTGCTGTATTCTCCCACCTTTTTACTACCTCTGTGTAATGTTAACACTGTCAGTGTGGTTGTCCCTTCAACATGCCTTGTGTCATATTCTAATCTACATCACAGCTGTTGATTTGCTCCCACACATTGTTATAGCCCTGCCATACATACAGACCTCATTGGTCTTCCTGCATGGCATAATGCATAATTTGTCCCTTCTAAGCCCCCTGACTCCAGTTCCACTTAGCATATCCTTGGCATGTCTCATATACCATATTTTGTCATGTTCTAGTGGCAGGCATATGTAATGTATGTGGCTCCTGTTTAGTCCACTGTTTTGGTATCTGTGACTATATTCTGGTGATAGGGCTCTGTGTGGTAGGCCATATCGGGCTTCATCCTTGCATGTCTCTTAGCCATACAACAGTTCAATGGAGGTGCCTTGGTCCTTCCATGTCTCTTGCAGCCATTCATTGTCACACATGCCCAGTTCTCCTCACCAGTACACAGGAAATTGTTTAGACTATGGCATAATTTTCCTGCAGTAGTACCCTTTGGTCTGGCAGGTGTATTATCTGCATTATTGTTGCATACTTAACATCATTTTACTCCTCCATGCACTTTTATGTACAACAGTATCAGTTGGTATCACTTATTTTTTCCTGTTTTGTTTGTGTGTGTGTCTATCACTGCCCTTCTTGTATATGTATTTGTTATTCCTTTCTCCACTTATGTTAGTATCTTATGCAGTCTCAGCCAAGGCTGTAGCTGTGGTACAGCAGTAGTCACCTCAGTACTGATGACCTGCTGTGTCATCCCCTGCAGTATCTCCAGCTGTCTTCTGGTCTGCCTCTCTGCAGGGTGATGCAGGTCACCAGTTGGAGACAGCCCTGAAGGTTCCATGGTGACTTCCATTGGTCTGTCACTGGTGGAGGATGTAAGCTCTCTGTCTAGAAATAACACCAGTGGATGGATAAGCAATGTTGTGAATACTAGCCAAAATGTAACCTGGCTGGAGCTGAATGGACAAATGTCTCGATACCCACATAGGATGCCTGGAGCATGCCTTGCAAAATTGGTAGAGTTACACTGCTGTTTGGCCTTCCTCATCAGGGCACCATTAGGTGAGCCTAAATGGAAGGTCACAAAAGTGAATGACCTCTGTCAGGGAGCAGCACTTGGCAGTAGGAACATCAGCTGACACACCAATGAACCTTCACCCAATCATGGTGTTCCCCTTCTTGTGTTTCACTTCCCTCCCCAATTTTAGTCCTATCTTCCCCATCCCCATCACCGGTTGTCCTTTATCTGTCTGTCTGTGTCTTTCCTTCATGTCCTCTCCCCCCCAACTCTTGTGTCAGCACCTCACAGGTATAATGAGCCTTGACCCTGCTTGGAATTGTCTTGTGGTAGGTATAACAAAATGTAATAGCATGAGGCAACCACTTCTTCTTTGACATTGGTTGCCCTTTTTTTTACTTTCACAAAAAATGAACAACATATCAGAGTTCATAAATGATTTTTTTCTGTCAAAAGAGAATCTGTGGACATACAGGGTCTATAGTATCTGTCCTCTCTTGTTTTTAAGTTCTGGAAAGAAGAGAGGGAGATGAATAGCTTGGCTTAAAGTAAACTCAGACACTACTTTTGCCATAAATGAAGGATTCATTGAAAATGAGATAGGGATGCCCTACCATAAGAGCCTACAGCTTAGAAACTCTTCCTGCACAGGTCAGAAAAATGAGAAACACTATTTTCTTTTCCACATCAAGAACTGCAAACCAGTCTGATTAGACTATTCAAATGGCACAAGAGTTAGTTTTCTAGCACAAAATTATGATCTCAAAGAAGAGCCACTTATTGTCAAGGAGTTTTGATATATAACACCTCTTTCAAAAACATTTTCACATGAGATTGCATTCAAAGAGTGGGATCCATAAGCAGACATGCTGAAATGGCCAACAAATGAAACTCTGATGAAGGAGTAAGACAGCCAGAAGATAGTAAATAAGACAAACACTGTAGACCCAGAGAAACACTAGCCCTAAATGGGTGCTGGTTCCTGTCTTGGCACCAACTAGAAAACATTTTTGCTGGTTTTCTTGCCTCCTTTAATACCTACAGCAGATCCTCAGAAAACAGCTGCGTAAATGGTAAAAAGATTCTATCATCCAAGCACTTGGCTGAAAAAGTTGTATGGGGTAGAAAACAGCTGCATAAATGGTACTAAGATTCTGTCATCCAAGTACTTGGTTGAAGTTGTAAGGGGTCAGAAAATATCAAACACCCTTTGTCTTTCGTGAATAGGTCCAGTCTGTCAGGAAGCTTGTTGCAATCTCCCCTGGCTATTTCCAAAATAAGGAAGAACTACTGTCACCTGGGCCAGAAGGAAGTCACCACAACGATCTTTGTAGAGTACTTCTGAATGTTTAGAATGGCCACTGATATTAGTGGAAAGGGTGGAAAAGCACAGAAGAACATTACTGTTCAAGGCAAATAAAAAGTATCTGTCTTTCAGACTTTCTTGCATGTAGTCCTGGAGCAGAATTTTGTCAAATGATTGTTGTGGTGGGGGCAAAATAGCTATTTGAGGAAATCCCCATAGCTGGATCAGTTCCTAGAAGACCCCCGATTCAGTTTCCATTTGTGAGAGTATGTCCTATTCCTGCTCAGCTTGCTTGCCACACAGTTATACACTATTGGTATGCAAGATCCCTGCAGATTGAGACTGTGCTCAAAGTTATATCTCAGGCTAGGATGGCTAGTATGCAGAGAGGGTAAGATCTGGTCTCCTCTATTTGTTTATGTACCACATCACAGAGGTGTTATCTGTAAACAGCTGTAATAGTACTAAGGACCATAGATGACTGAGAGAGCTGAGAGCATTTATAAGGGCCAACATCTCTTTCACATTTTTATGTTTTGGTCTATTTTTTATGTTCCGAAAAACCTGGATTTTTATCCCCATGGACACTTCTTCCCAACAGTAGTCTGATGCAGCTGCAGTGACAGACCGTGCTGGAACTGGAACGGAAAATGCGAGACCTGAATTTCCTAACAGATTTGTCTTTCTACCATAGAATCCACCTCCTCACAACCCCCAAAGCTGGAATCTGGAATATCAGGGGATGTTGATTTTGAGACCATATAAATTTTAGGTACCATTGCAGTTTTTCTCATGTGGAATCTTGTTAGAGAAATCATGAGACTCATACAAGTCATGAGACCCACAATCTTTTATTTATTTATTTTATTTTTATTTTACATTTGTTGACCGGACTAGTCTAGCTGGATACATGTCCTTTTTCAGTAGAGGCTCGGGGAGAAAAGCTCCAACATGAAGAGAAGACACAATACATTTACAATGCAGAAGAAATAGCATTAATATAAAGATAAAAGAAAACAGCAAGCTTTACATACTGATTAAATAACATTCACATATTATGTAAATAATCTTAAACATGGTTACATTGTGAGGCCTTGAGGTTAAGATTATAATCTCTGAGATGGGGAAGAGACTGAGGTGGTATGAGACCTTTGGGATTAGTCTGGTTTAGGACAAGGGCATAACCAGTGTGACTTAAGGAATTCTTTGAGATTATTTTTGAATTGATTAAGCGAGGTCATAAGTCTTAGGTTGTTTGGAATGGAATTCCAAAGCTTTCCGATGGATTTGGCATAGAGAGCATCACCACCCGAATTATTAGATTTAATGGTTAGTATCTGAACACTATTTGATGATCGAAGGCAGTTTAGGTTGGAGTAGGGGGTCAGTATTTTGCTCAGTGAGGGGGTTCTATCCGGTTGGTTAATTATTTTAAATGCTTCAGTGAGTTGGTTGAGTTTGAGAAGATTGGGCAGTTCTAACCAACCAAGTTTCTTTAGGTTAAGGCAATGGTGAGTACGATAAGGTGTTCCTGTTATAAATCTGGCAATATGATTATAGGCAACAGAGAGTTTATTGAGCTCTCGCTTATTGAGGAACGAAAGTACCGGGGAGGCATATAGGAGGGTGGAGAGGAGATGAGTGCGAGCAATGGTTAGTTTGGCATAAGGGGTTAAAAATTTCTTTATTCTGTACATTGAGCCGAGTTTCTTGTTTACAGACTTAATGGTTTGGCTAATGTGCATATCAAATTTAAGCTTGTGGTCAATAGTAACACCTAATAGTTTGGTATTGGAGACTGGCTCTATGATGGTGCCATTGATGGATTCCACATGGAAGGTCATGTTGTTAGCAATTGGAGGTTCTTTTCCGAGGGGAGTAGATACAGAGGGGAAGAATAGTAGCAACTTGGCTTTTGTTGGATTAAGTATGAGTTTCAATTCAGAGAACCATTTTTCGACTATAGCAAAACAGTGTTGGGTATTTGCTTGGAATTTCGGGAGAGAGACGTCAGAGCAGATCAGGGTGGAGTCATCTGCATATTGGATGCAGGTGGCTTTGGGGATGACTGAGTGAAGATCATTTATGAAGACGGAGAAAAGAAGGGGACCAAGTATAGAGCCCTGAGGAACACCAATGGTGTTAGGGAGCAGGTCAGATAGCCTGTTTTGCCACTGGACAGCTTGTTGCCTACCAGAGAGGTAAGCATTGAACCAACTTAGAGCTAGGTTGTCGAGATGTAGGGTTTCCAGGGTGTGGAGCAGAAGCTGGTGATTGACCATGTTGAAGGCTTTTGATAGGTCAAGAAAGAGAGCAGAAGATATTAATTTATTATTACGGTTGTTATTGACTGAGTCAGCAAAGGAGAGGAGGGCAGTGGTTGTACTATGATGGGGACGAAAACCATGTTGGGTATTAGACAAAAGACTGTTAAGGGTGAGGTAGTGTAGGAGTTGTTTGTGAACACACCGTTCCATAATTTTAGCTATTGGAGACAATATTGCTATAGGTCTGTAGTTGGATGTTTCCGTGGAGGTGCCTCCTTTATGAAGAGGGATGATATATGAGATTTTCCAAATAGAGGGGATGGTAGCTTCAGTTATAGTTCTGTTAATCAAGATTGATATGGGATAGGCAATGGCATCTGACGCTATTTGTAGGTATTCTGCTGGGAGGTGATCAGCCGCTAGGGTGGTTGGTTTAAGTTTTTTCAAAAGGGTACAAATATAGGAGGTAGATACTGGTTGTAAGTTAAAGGAGGGGGGAGCTGAGTCATTAGCATGAGTTAAGGATGAGGAAGTAGTAGTTAGCTGACTGGCTAGGGACTGGATGGTCTCGGTAAAAAAAGAGTTAAAGGTGTTGGCTATTTCTTCTGGATCTTTCCCAATGAGTTTCTCAGGGGTGGGGGTAGTAGATTTACCAGGATGGAGGAGGTTAATAAATCCAGCCCAGAACTTCTTTGGGTTATTCTGGTGTTTATCCTGGAGGTGGCAGAAATACTGTTTTTTATCTCGAGTAATGGCTGTTTTAGTAGAGTTTCTAAGCTGTTGAAATGTGATGCGATCTAGGGGAGTTTTAGTAGCTCTCCATTTATCCCAGGCCTGGTCACGGAGTTTAATTTTAGTTTTAGTTTCTCTAGTTAGCCAAGGTGCTATCCGTTCCTTGGATCTGATTAGTCGGTTTGGGGCATGAGAGTCAAGTATGTTAAGGAATGTGTCATTAAAGTATGTCAAGCTCTCATCTAGGGGTAGAGTTTTTAGGATGGACCAGTTACAGGAATTAAGTTCAGCAAGGAATTGTTTTGTGACAAATTTCTTCTTGTTTCTAACAAGTCTATATGAGGGAGGGTTAGTAGGTGTGCATTTATGTTTTATAATATAAGTAACAAGGTGGTCACTGAGGTCATTGGGAAGGGTCCCTGTGGAGAAATTCCCTCACAGAGACCGTAGTCTGGGTGGAAAAACTGAGGAATGCATATAGATACATATCGTCTTTTTCCTGTGGAAGAAAAGCACTTTGAACTGAGATATCTAAGAGACACTCCAGGAAAACAATCATGTGGGAAGGATTCAAACAAGACTTGTGTATCTTCTCATGGAAACTCAGTCTATGTAGGAAATCTCTCACCAGGGTGTGAGATTCCTGACACTTTGAAAAAGACTCTGCAAGATAAGCAAGCCATCAAAAATATGATAAAATGTGAATACCCTGCATCTGCAATAGGCTAACACAGGAGCCAGACACTCTGTGAATACTTTTGGGGCAGTGGATAGACCAATGTGTAATGCAGAGAACTGAAAGTCTGATCCAGACGCAGAAACCCTTATGAAATATCTGAAATTTGGATCAATAAGAATGTGATGATATGCATGCTTTAAATCTTAATGTCACCAGAAAACTCAAATGGGGAATTAGCGGTAACAAGTTGTGAAAGGATAACATTTTGAACTTGGACATTGTCACAAACAGGTTTAGAAAGGAAAGATCCAGAAATGGTCTCCATAAGTTTTCTTTTTTGGCATCAGGGGCATTCTTGAATAAAACCCTTATCCTAAATGAAGAAGGGAGTCTGCTTTGATCACCCCTTGAGACCGCAGATTTTGAATGATAGGAGGGAAAAGAGAAGTTTGGTCTGGTGGATTAGGGCGAATCCCTCAAAAAGTAGGGAGAGACTCCAACTGCCATAAGTAACCTTGATGGAGTACTTTCAGAACCCATTTGCTGAAAATTATCTGTTGCACAGAGAGAAATGGAGGTTCAGACTTTCTGGAAGGATTAAGGTTTGTCAGGGTGGGAGGGGAGTCTTGCATTTGGTCATTCAGACTTATTAGACTGCCCTTTGTTCTGCAGGGGCCTCTCTTTATTTCTTCTTTTTCTCCATTGCTTTTTAAACTTGTGTTTAAAAGCAGTCTGCTGTGTTTGCTTGTTTTGCTTGTTTGAAAAAGGCTGAAGTGGTAGCATTAAACCCCATGACAAAGTTGGAAAAGAAGCCTGAAAAATCTGAGAGATTCTTTGAATCAGCTTCTCTCTCTCTCTCTCTCTCTCTCTCTCTCTCTCTCTCTCTCTCTCTCCTCACACTTTTTAAGGACCTCTGCAGCACATCATCCAAAAACTAACTCTGTCTATAGGAGAATTTCAGCTTTGACACCCTTGGTAAATTTTCAATACACAACCAAGCAAACCTTCTCATAACAGTTCCAGTGGCAGTAGCCCTGGAAGTGGTATCAGCAGAATCATAAGCATATTTCAAACAGCGGGTAGCCACTTAGGACACAGAAGCCGTTAGGTTACACAAAGATGCTTTTTTCCTTAGAAGAGGAAACAGATGCCATAATATTCCCCATGTTATGAAGAGAGGTGAGCATACACTTTAACATATGAGCTTGACATTGAGAATTCTACAAATAAGTGTTGCTGAAGAGTATACTTTTTTTCCAAATCTATCAAAAGCTTTTCTTTCCTTGTCAGAAGGAGAGGGATTGGTATTAACATGAAACGTATGCACTCACCATAATGATAGATCTGTGTTGTCTTTTTTCGTCCAGTTCAACCTTTGGGTTATAGGATCCAACTGGATCTGACCCCGACACTTTAGAAAATGTGGCTCCTCTGACTCCTCCCCTACCCATAATCGCTCTCTTCCTCCAAATACCTCAGATCAAGTTTGCCTACTTAGTAACCAGCAAAGTCTTTTACTATCTTATAATTCTAACATTCTAAATTATATACCAGAATGTAGCCTGGAGTCAACAACCAACTGAGGTTGCGTATAAACAAGGTTCCTGGTTAGGTTCATTCAATCTAAGAAAAGCATCAGGACAGAACAATTGAAAGGGGGAAGGAGGGAGGGATGTTGAACCATACAAAAATAAAATGACACAAATCTATTGTTATGGTGAGTAAATAACTCCTGTATCTGATATTGTCTTTTTCTGTCCAATTCAACCTTTGGGTCAGATTCCCTATCTGCCACAAACTTGGCAGATAGCTGAATGGAGCTAAAGATTCTCTGGCTCCAGCAGAAAATGAGGAGTAGGCATTGGTGATCGGATCAAAGGGGGAGTCAGATCCATCAGTACAGAAATTTTCGTAGCTGGATCCAAGGGTTTAGATGGGACTGGAGACCATTTCTTAGATTTGTCTGATCACTTCTCAGATGGTTTATCTTTGCCCTTCTCTTTTTTCTTTGGACTTGTCTTGATTCTTTTGTTTAGATTTAACCGTTGTCTTAGCTGGGGATACAGAAGTAATAGCAAAAGAAGTTGAGGACTAGGGGGATTGTCCTGACTGAGGGATCAAACCTTTTAAAACAAGTTTAGCTCTATGGCCCTGACCCCAAAAAAGGAGTAAGCCTCACACTCTGTCTAGATGAGCTGCCCTCAGGCAGTATATACAAAGGGAGTGTGGGTTCTGCAGCAGGATCTTATGGCAGAAGGTCATACAGTTTTTGAAACCTTGAATCTTGTCTACCATTTAAATGGCAAGGTATTAGTCACATAGAATGGTCTGAAATATCAACTGAAGAAGCACTAACCATTTAAACAAAGAAAGAGAATAGTAACAAGATACTATCTACATTAAGAATGAGCCAACATTTTTGAGTCAGAAGGATAAGACAAAGAGGGAAAGAACAAGTATCATTATTATATAGTTTTTTAATTTTAGCTGTAAATAATAGGGAAGGTAACAGAAGAAAGAATAAACTGCTGAAAAAGTACAGAAAAGAAAAAAAAGGTATTTAACATAAAATTCTCAATCAGAGCCCTCAAAAACATGACCTTCTTGATAAGCCAGCAAACAAGATATGGGGTATTTGGAGGAAGAGAGGGATTGTGGGTAGGGCAGGAGTCTGAGCCTTGATTTACAGCTTCTAAAGGGGCTAAGGTCAGATCTGGTCAGTGCCAATAAACCAAAGTTTGAATCAAACAACAAAAGACAACATCATATCAGATGTTTAACTGCAGCTGGGTTCACTAAATTAATAGTTGCTGGGTCTGATCTGGGATAAGCACATAAAAATATATAAGACTGAAGAACTTTATACAATCTATCTACTTTCTTGGCTGCAGCAGGCAGGCAGTCAGGCAAGTTACAGGCTGTAACAAAAACATCCTCTAGTGCTGAAAGAACAAGAGGGATTGGAGTAAGTTCTTAAAATCCATTTATAATAAATCATAATACTTCTTTATGCACAGTGGAATATCATCATATTCCCACTAAAACAAATTATTCATTCTGGAAATAGTTTCAGAGAAAGAGAAGAGAACCCTCCAAAGGGAGTGGCAGAAGACTCACTGTCTTCAGAATCTGAATCAAACAACTGAGGAGCCAAAATAGAATCTGTCCTTTCACAAACATGGTGGTTCAAAAAGTTGAACCACTTCAAAAATGAGTAATCTATTTTAACTTTACCAGAAGCAGCTAAACTGAAAGGGTTAAGAGTCTGAATCTAGTATATGCCCAGAAAATGGATTGTTACCCTTTACTCAGCTCTCATTAGGCCTGTCACTGAATATAATGCCCACTTTGTTATGTAGAGTATCTGTCAAGACACATGCAACAACAGGAATACTTACAGAGATACCTTACTAAAATGATTCAAGACCTAAACAACATGTCCTACATAGACCGACTCAAAGCCCTGTCATTATACTCAGTATCTTACAGACTGCTAAGAGATAACCTGTGTCTGGCATACAAGGCATACTCCCACCCATTACTGATGGATTTACTGCCCATCAGCAAGTACAATGGTATCAGAAATACTCAGCTTAGTGATCTAAAGCTCTTCTGCAACATCAACAGAATGGTTTAGAGGAACAGGTATATCTTACAGAGGATACCACTGCTCTGGAATAGACTCATAGATTAGTACTAGGTTAACTACCCTTATGGGCCATTTTAAGCCTAGACAATTACCCCATGTGAGAATCAAACCCTGCACCTTCTGTCTGTAAACCTCCCACTATATATATATATATATATATATATATATATATATATATATATATATATATATATACATATATACATGTGTGTATAAACACAGAAACACATACAGCACGCATGCACGTGCACACACACACACACACACACACACACACACACACACACAAAATTATGCAAAAGTGCCAAAACAGTAGTCCAAATGAAAACACAAAAGGCAACAGATATCTGTACTGCTGTCGTCCTGTAATAACTTATAATGACTTCATCTCACAAAAACAATTACAAATAATTTCCAGTTTCCATCACCCATCCCATGACTAAAACAGCCATATGAAAATACCCTTCTATTTCCTCAAAACAGAACACAACTACACGAACCAAGAATCAAACAAAAATGAAGGTGAAGACTTTGGAGCTGAACTCAGTGAAAATTTATTAAACACTTTCGTCTGTCAGTAACTGGACTTCTTCAAAATAAAAAAAACACATCCCCACCATGTTTATATATACAGCCACAAAGATGATTAAAATAATCAAATGAACCAATTAACTAATCAACCAGTTAAACAGTTAACAATCAAGCAGCATTTATGCAAGACAATGTTAAAGAGCCCATAAAAAGATTAAAATAAGGCAACGAAGTAACAACAATCCCCTCACTAAAAATCACAGTACCCACAAAAAGTAAACCTATATGCATATAAGTATATAAAAAATTCACACATATTGAATATAAAATATAATATAATATATATATATATATATATATATATATATATATATATATATATATATTCTTCTTCACCTTAAAATAAACTATGTACTATGCATGTATTCTAACTATGTTCGAAATTTCAGCTGTACACCACAAATCTGTTAATTACCTTTATTTTTAAATTAATATTTTCTTGTTTGTTCTCTCCACTGTAACTGTTGATGTGCAGCATACCAGTGTAAAAACATGTCGATTGTAATTTGTGTGTATACTGATCATGTCTAAATATCTAAATGTATCTATAATTTTTCTATGCAGAACTTTTCTCCCGGGCCTCTGCTGAAAATGGCCTTTTCGGCTCAGTCAGACACCCCCAGTTAACAAATGTAAAACAAAATAAATAAAATAAAATAAACTCAATCCTAACATTATAAATCTACATCTACACTAAATAAAGTTAGCAGCTTTTAATTTAAAACACACTAGACAAGGAAGAAGCCTCATTCAAATCTGGGTATTTGGTGGCTTTGGTTCTTAATTGCCATCTACAGTCCAAAAATTCTAAAAAAATCTTCTAGTGGTCCACCTCTCTGACCCAGGTTTGCCTGGTCAACAACAATAAATCTAAACTCATGATCAGGGTTTTGTATCAGATGTTTATATAAAGCATTTCTGACATCCTTTTTAGCAATATTGTAATTGTGCTGATAAACTCTTTTTCTGAGACTTAACTTTGTCCTGCCTATATAGAATGCAGTGCAACATCTGCATTGAGCTAAGTATACCACCCCCTTACCACCACAGTAAAATCTGAGGTGCAACTTTATCACCCCAAATCCTTCAATCAACAAAGTGAAGCCTTCAATAATAAAAGGACACTGTACATAGTGGCCACACCTAACCATCTTACCTATACTTTCATCCTTTTATAGGATTTTCCAACAATGATTTGAAACACACATCTTTCTTATATAGAATAACAGGTTTCAAACCCACATTTTCTAAATACTCCAGATCAACCCCAAAAATATTCCAGTTGGTTAGCCCTTAAATCACAAAAATTGACATTATAGGTTACCACAATGATTTTATTAAAAACCTGAGGAGAGCTCTGCTCTGTACCTTGACCAACTAATGTCATTACACACCTTCCTAACAATGGAACAAAACACCCCACTCTCCTTTTTTCTCTAACTTAATTAAATATGTTTGCAAGAAAGGCTTTCAGATATCCCCTAACCTTAAACATATTAAATAGTTTATCAGCTTCATCTTTAAATTCTAAATCGTAAGTAGTCATCTTGGCCAATCTCACACATTGCCCTTTGACCAGGGCTTTTTTTGATGCTCAGGGTGCATACTATAGAAATGGAGAAAAGAATTAGAGTATGCAGGTTTACTGTAAATTGTTGACTCAAAACAATTCTTATCCTTATTAATGCAAATGGTAAGATCCAAAAAAATTAGCCAAACTTCCTTGAATATATATTATAAACATAAGAAATTTAGTAGTAGAATGTAAATAGTCATAAAACTCATTCAATCTCTCCTCACTGTCCCTACTGAAAAAGATCATGTCATCTAAAAAACATCCGTTAGGACCCAGAGTCCCTGAAAACAAAAAGTGACAACATAATTTAACTCCCAAAAGGAAAGCACATAATTTGCAAACATAGGGGTACATACTGCCCCCATAGCCACCCCCTTTGTCTGCCTGAACAATTGGTTCTCAAAAATCAAGTAATTATTTTCCACTACCATTGTCATGAAAGTTCTAAGGGTGTCAGCTTTCTTTTTATCCAAACCTGCATAAAAACACAAATATTCATAGAACCACTCAATTCCAATGTCATGAGGGATGAGTGAATATAAATCTTGAACATCGATAGTAACAAATATCAGATCTTCACAAAACTAGTCGTCAGAAATTCTAGTTAAAAAGTCCCAGGAATCTTTTAAACTATATGGATTACCACTAAAATATTTTTTGTACAGCTATCGATATACTTAGCCAAAAAGAAGGTCTTCAAAGCTTTTGCATCAACTATCGGAAACATTGGTGGATCAGCAAGGTTTTTATGTATTTTAGGGATACCGAAAATAGTGGGGATTTTTGGATTATGAACCATTACATAATCAAATTCCTATTTTGTTATCTGATGGTTAAGAAACATCGCCTCTAACATGAGGTCAATGTCCCTATATGCTATATTTAGTTGATTAACTGAAATTTCCTCATGCTCATCAGTATATAATAGACTTAAGATCTTATTAATATAATCATTTATGTACATGACCACTAGCCCCCCCCCCCCATGTTTATCTGGTTTCATTATCCCCATCCACATTAAGCAAAGTTCATCCCAGTCGATATTCAATTGCTCAGAGAGGGGTCATTCTTTGAGATATGTCCACCCTCAGGGATAGTGACACCAGTGGGGGATGGATCGCCTCTGGGGGCATTGTATAGAATGCTATCTTGCCAAACAAGTTTTACCTGTTTCCAAAAACTTAACAGCTACATTTCAATTGCATCTAATTGAAGATAACAAATCTACAGAAAAAAATCCTAAAAATAAGTGCAGCAAACTGTGGTTGAAAAGCAAAATCAAGACCACTTTTTAAAAAAAAAACTTGTGCCTTAATCTATCACCTTCTACACTACTGTTATTTTTCTTTATTATAAAACCAATTTAAGTATTGCCTAATTGCCTAGGTATGAATATCACCTTCCAACAAATTACATTCCTAGCTTAAACCACTATAAACTGATAAAACAAAAAAATAATAAAAATTGCTAGGTTTGTTGATAAATACAAAGACAGAAGGAGAGTCTCAGCTTTCTGGAGTTGATTCTGTGGTGCCTTCATGAACCTTCCTCAGATTTTCCTGTGGGGTTTAGGTCTACATTCATGTGCTTATTCCTATAGCTGATAGTTCCAGTGTTAGGTGTGTTCATCTAAAATGGGTTAGATATCGCTAAAGATCCAGGGTTGATTTAGTGCCTTGTGAGTGACATGGAGTTCACTTGGTAGTTATTTAGCCAAATAAGAGATACTCTTCCTTAGGCTATTGGGGTTATATTTTTAATCTTTTTTATGTCTTCTTTTTCTTTTTTATAAAAAACTAATCCAGGTTTCTGACAAATATGGCAATAATAAACACTGGCCATTCTCTCGAGTTCAGTAAATACTTTGGTGGTTCAATTGCCCAAGGTTCAGTATGCAGTTAATAGAAACTGAGGTATTCAGGCCTGGTGGTTTTCCTGCTCTCAATCGACTCAGTCATTCTAAATACTTTTTCTCTAGTCTATCATTTCTATTACCATCCAGGTCTTCATAGTGTATCCTGTCAATGACATGACAAGTGAAGGTGTTGTGTCGAACGTTTTCCTTAGCATGCTTGGCCAAGGAGTTAGTGGGGTGCCTTGACGTATGTCAGTGCAGGGATGTGTTCTCCTGGTCTTTAACCTATTGATAGTCTTTCCTACATAAAAATTCAGACAAAACTTGCAGTATGCTCTGTATATAACTGTGTCAGAGTTGCAGTTACTCCAGCCCATGCTCTGAAATTTCTTCTGGTTACTAGAATAAAAGAAACCATCATGGGTGCTCATGAATCTGTAATAGTCATAGAAAGGTGGGTTGCATTGATAGTTGCCTTTTCTATGTTGTAAGTTCTCTACTGGTGCTCTTCTTTCTACATAGTACCTTATGCTTTTGTTTTTAATGATGGTAAAGGCCTCACATTTTTTCTCGAAAGCAGTGATGGTGGGGTTTGGGTGGGGCAACAATTGTTTTTTTTTTTTCCATTTTCTTACTGTAGCAGTGAGTATATTTGGGGCTAATTAGATTGCTGTTGTCATGTTGGTTTTTGCCATGAAAAAAATATTTTTTTAGTTTAAGTTTCCTTGTAAAGAGTTTCAGATCATTGACTGTGCCCACCAGCTCTCAAATTTGGTGTAGTATGAAGGTCAGTCCTTTCTTCAGAACTTTGTATTCAGTCTTGTTTATTGTCTTTGTGGAATGGTTCCAAATTGTGTGTTGTTTTCTCTGTTCCTCTGGCCTTGTCTGCTGTTGAAGGTGTCGGGAGGGTGCCAGAGATACTTCAGATCTCTCTTACCCTGCCATGTTTTATCGCTCCAGTGGTATATTCCTTGTGGTGATCTGCCCAGTTGTGGTAAGTATTGGTCCTGTTAGTGGTGAGCTTGTGGTGTAAGTTGTGTAGTGTCCTTCCTCTGCTTTGGAGTGCTAGATGATATCCATTTCAGTTCTTTCTACTGGTCCTTGTATAAATTGGCAGTCCGTTCTGTTGGTTTTGTTGTGGGGGTCCATGGCACAGGACTGAGTCTACAACGTGTATCTATTTTAGTATTAGATATAAGAGTGCAACCTAGTAACCTATTAACAAAAGTGACTTCTGGTGGCTTACTACACATTTTTATATGAATTTAGACAACAGAGAATTCACATCCTCCAAAATATATTTTATATCCATTTTATATATTTCTGCTTCACAGATCCAGGGCCCAGATTTTTCAATCCTGACTACTGATTAAAACGTGTGTGAAATCTGCATGTTTTTTTTTTTTTATATATTCTCATGAATTTTGCCAATTATTCAGGTTTCTTGCTATCTTCTAAAACATGTTGCTTGGTAGATACTTAGTTATTTATTAATGTATTCATTTATTTATTTATTGGTGTATTTGATTTTGTTTACAAGGAAAGTTAATCTGGGCCATAAAAGACCCATTTTCAGCAGAGTCCTGGAGAGAAACGCTTCAAAAAACATTCTCAAAAAATACACTGTACAAGATTATACTAGTAATTCACAAATTATACAGAGAAAATTCTTATAACAGAGCTGCTTATTAGCAAACAAATGTTGTTATAGACATAGATATTTTTATATGAGCATGAACACTATGTGCATGTGTGTCTGTGACTGTGTTTATGTTGATACAGATGATACAGATAGATGTAGTAGATAGACATGACAGAGATAATGTCTGAAAAGTGTCTGCTCTGCATAAGTTCACTTATCCAGCTAACAAATTAATAAAATTATGTTCCCAACCCACTGCACTATCAGCATCCCTGAACTATGGCTTTTCTTATTTTCTCTGTCAAATAACTTAAAACATTTTCAGCTTTCAGCCCCAAACATCTATGCACTTGAATTGCTCAAAGTCTACATGCAAAAATAGGTTGCCACTTTTATTTTATTTTTCACTAAGGTGTGACAGAATAGTTACTGCAGCACCAACTCAGGAAGTTCTGAACTGAGGTTTGAACTCTGCCAGGATTTAATGGATATTTGGCCCCAATAAGTCAGTTACTTTCCAAATATTTCAGATTACATATTTTTCTAATTGACATGGTTTAGCAAATCCCTTTAAAGTAATTTACAACCCATGTTAAGAAAAGGGTTATGACGGAATTCTGGAGCAGTAATAGTGGACAGCTGGTCACCTTATCAGCATAGCAAACATCACATGTCAACTAAGTATCTTAATTTTAAAAAGTACAGACAGGTTTCTACCCAGAAAATTCTAACACTTGCTTTTCAAATCTCTCAGCACAACTTACACCAATGCTATAGTCAGCAGTAATTGCTCCCACAAGCACATGCATGTGCAAATTTTCCAAATGGTAGGAGAGTTGGCAGTACTCCAAACTACCACAATCTGCGTGTGTGTGTGTGTGTGTGTGTGTGTGTGTGTGTGTGTGTGTGTGTGTGCGCGTGTGTGTGCGTGCGTACACGTGTATGTATGTATGTGTGTGTGTCCTAGCCTTAAACCTGTAGCTTGCTAGATGGCTCCAACACTCTGAACTTGATAAAGCAGATAATAAAAATGGCTGCATGGAGACATGGCTAGATTGATGGAAGGATGGTTTAAGGGATGCACGGGTACTTTACCATACTTATATTATTGCTACAGTTTTATTTTATTCGCTTGTTAACCACTTAAAATGCACTGGGCACAAGCATCTCTTTTTTGGGGCAACATTAAGAATATTAATATGGTCAAGTGACTTGCTCGGACTCGTACAGTACTCAGTTAAACACTGATGGAATAAAACACAAGACTACAGGATTAAACTGGTAAGTAGTTCATAGCTTTAATCTTCTGTGATAAACTGCCATGATAGGCAGATCTGGACAGTGAATCATACTATAGAATAATATGGAGGGCATTGCACTGCCGTACAGATTCCTTGACCTGTAATAGATCTCACAGTTTGCTTTGCAAGTTATGTAGTTCTGCACATTTTGTCTCAGATGTACAGTGCAGCTATTTTGCATCTGTTGTGATCATTTTCCTTGTTAACTGCATGCTCGATATCCTTATAGCCTCTGGGATGAAGCCACAATGCATTTGTTAGCACTAGAATAGGAATATATTTCTGTTTCTACATACAAGACAAAGACAATTTGACCACTTGGAAAAATGTAAAAATAAAAAGACAAGAGACTTCAGCTTCCAACCCAAGAGGTCAGAAGTCTGTTGGAGAAAGAATGAAGGCTAAATGGAGCACTATCAGCTTTTAATGTGTTTTCTAGATTTCATGCCAATATGCCCTTTAATTACTAAAACTGAAGCATACTTGCAATATTTGCTTGGCACTTAATCCTCATTTAAAGAGCTATTATTATTTATTGCCATACATTCCTCAACTGAGTGCATTTCTGTGCAGTCTGGGTTTACTCAGTGTATATTCAGAAGTGACACTGTACATCATCTCAGCTTATGAAAACATATTTTCTAAACGTGTTTGCAGAATTACCTCTAAACAGAGCACAGTTCCTTGGACATATGATAATGGAAATGGTGTTTTATCAAAGTTATTGTTTCAGATCTGAGTGTCCAAAAGAAAGTTATAAAAATGAAGCCACAACATACTTTCAAAAGCATAGTGAGATACTACATAGGTATGAATTACTCTACCAGGTGTCAAACATTACAGAAACAGAATGGACAGTCTAAATAAGACAGAAAACATAAATTATAACCTAAATACAATCATACTGTTTTAAGTTAAATAGTGAAGTGAACATTTCACACTTTCTCTGGAAATAGAACACTATATTTTTTACTCAAAGAATCAAATAAGTATTTTTTATGTTAATATGTAGAATTTCATGTGTTATTATAAAGTTATTAAAACATATAGTCAGGAAAGATGTTATAAATTGTGTTCCATACATTACATCTATCCTGCTTTAGTCAGAATTCATCGTACAGACTTACATTAAAAATTTTTGGACAGATACTGTAATGTGTTCAACTAATTACAGGATGATGTGCTTTATCTGTGTGAGTGGATGTGCTCCATTCACTTATATACTATCTGTATACAGTGTATTTTTCTGTTTTTTTTTTGCCAAGATTAACAGTCAGATGGGTTAGATAATCTTTGCTTTTCCCCATTATTGTGCAATCTTAGAGCTGCCATGTATATTTAGCAAGGGAGTGTAAAGTGCAGAGTACCACCCCACCCCCACTCCCCACAGAAATATTGTTTTATCTAGTTTTGAGTTTGCTTAAAGGGTTTTGTTGGATTTGATGAAACAGTGCTTTCAGTGTTTTCTGGTTCTGTATACATCACTGTTTGATGTAATCTGTGTGAGGTTGCATCAGACAAATTATACGAACTGCATCAGAAAGACAGAACACATGAGACCAGTGTCCCTTGCAAATTTAATTCCAAACATTTTACACTTCCATATATGACAACAAAAGAACTGGTGATCAGAATGAAAAAAGAAAATTTTTATGACATGAGAAAATTATAAAAAAATACATAAAATACTTCTGAACTTTTTTATTTGCTTGTAATTCAGCACTACCTTAAAATGCTGAGCACATGCTTTAGTATTTAGTGAGCCTTTTAATGGTTTTACCAAAATAATCTGTTAACAATCTTGGTATTCTAGGACTAATAGGAACCTATAAGCTGCGTAAAAACCTATAGAGGCAGAAGAAAGATGACTGTATTAAATGTCATTTATTACAGGAAAGAAAATCTGGCCAGCAGGGTGCCACAGGAACTATACTGAGACTGGTTGTTTTTTAATGACTAATGGTGGTATGGTTTACTATAAAACGACTGAAAATCAAAAGACTGAATCACAAAAGACTGAAAATTCGAAATATTGAATGATGGAATTTGCCCCTTCTCCACTGTTGTGCGATCTTGGAGTTGGTATATATATTTAGCAGGGGGTGTGGGGGATGCAGTACCCCACATGAGTGGAGCAGGGGGGCTTACCCTTTACATTAAAAATGTATTCAATATTTTTGAATTTTCAGTTTTTTCAGGATTCAGTCTTTTGATTTTCAATCATTTGATAGTAAACCTGGTGGTACAACAGGGGATCTAAAGTGATTATGTCCACGTGATTATAATCTGTTTGTTAAACATTTTAGGACTAGGAAGAGAGTCTATACATTCATATACATTCATTCAAATATGGCAAGTATCATTTACGGTGAATAAATGCAAAACATGATATTTAGTATCCAAAAATATAAATTGATATGAGGAGTATTACTTGAAAGAATCAAACAAAGACAATAAGAGAGGAAAAAAGATCTTGGTAAGAAATGCAAGACTGTAAAAAAAACTGCCAGAGTAACAAGCTAGCAACAAAAGTGGACAGAATGTTTATGAGGGTGTTATTACCAAGAGAAAACAGAGTATTGTAGTGTTGTAAAAGATAATAAAAGCATTTAACAATGTTACAGATAAAAAAACCCTCAAACCCATATTTTATCAAACATACAAAATAAAATTACAGTTAAGTGCCTGTGCTCCTAAAATGGACTTCAATTCATTGGACTATGACACCATACTTCTGAATTCACTTAAATATAGTAATTAATTTAATTAATGTGTAACTTAATTAATTTGATTTTAAGTATACTTTAAAATTGCCCATGTCATCTATTCTCTGCCTAGAATTTGCATTTAAATATACCTGTCACTAATATTCCTTTTTGCTTAACATGTCTTTCAAACTTCTTTCCCAAAAACACAACTAACATACTCTATAACAAGAAATTAAAAAAAAAATCTGGACAAACTTTAAATGCATGTTTGGCTAAGGCATTTTTGAAATCCTCATTCATCACTGCATATGGATGACCATAAACTCTTTTCTGCAGTTTTCTTAACATTCCACCTATGTAAAACATAAACACCTCATACACAATGCTGCATAAATAATGTTTTTAGACACATGTAAAATGTATGGTGTCCTAATTTGTTTTCCATTAAGACATATTTCAATTTTCTCAGTATACAACTATTGAGATTGTTTACGTCCACCAAATTTTTGCATACCAGATTTGCCATTCATATTTTTATTAAGGGGTTTCTGTAATAAATCTATCAGTGTTTTATCCATTATATAAATAAAACATGGTTCTGTACCAACCACTTTTGCTGTCTCAAGAAAATAATAATTTCTAGACAGATTTTAAAATTAGTTTTTTTTTTCTTGTTTGTGTTTTATTCAGTGCAGCTGAACTGATGGGTAGAGTTGTATCTTTAGTGTGAGAAATAAAGTGCTCAAAACCAAACAATTTAAAAATATCCAAAAAGAGCACTTCAGAAGGCCAGCAAAAACCTTCCATAATAGATTACCTTAATACAAAATCATAAATATTTAATTAAATATATACCTATCAAAAAGTTTCTACAGTTTAACATCTCCCATTTCTAATTCATGTCCTTTTATGCCATCTATTATGGAAGGTTTTGTAAGTTGTATTTACTATTTTACTATATATAATTGCGTTTAAGATAAATTTAGGTTTTATATATATATATATATATATATATATATATATATATATATATATATTTAATTTTTTTAAGTTATTTTTTGTGCTTTTAAACTGTGCACTAATTTAATTATTAAACCAGTCCTGTAATTGGTTGTATTCTAATGATTTCAGTTTAAATGGGGCCACAATGAGGAGGTATGCATGCATCTGATGAAGTGCTGATTTAGACGAAAACACAGTGTGATTTGTAGTGTTTATGTGTGTATATATGCTATTTTACCCCTTTTAATTTTGGAATAATAAAAGACTTTCAGCTCAAGAGATCGTCGGTGGCTTTCTGAAGTGCTCTTTTTGTATATTTTTAAGTTGTTAGATTTGTATCTTTCCTGTTTACACACATATTATCTCCCTCATATTCACCAAATCCTGTGGTTATTCTTGAACACAAAACATATTTTATTATTTTCTCAGTCTTCACAAGAAATTCATTGTCTATTTTTGTCAATCTAATTGTTCTAATCAACTACCCTTTATATATTCTATTTTAACTTAATGCTGTGCATACTAGTGAAATGTAAGTAGCTATTACTGGCTACTAGGCTACTGATGTTCTATATAAGTAGCTCAGTAGACTGCAAACAGGAGCAGATAATGAATTTATTTATTTATTTGCCTTTGATTACTGGGAAAGTGCTACTGGGCAAAGTCCCTTTTCAGAGGAGGCCTGGGGAGAAAAGCTCCACATAACATGCTTTTATATAGCCAATTAGCATGTATTAACAAAAAATATATACTGTGAGATGTATATAGTTTAATACTTGATCACCGTATTAGGTACACTGTACAATATTTGCAGCATGATAAAGGCACACTTATCTAAAGAACGTTCAGCATTATTTTACAGTTTACTTAAAAATTCATATAGAAAGTTGGTACAGCAGATGAGGCATATGACTATTTTATACAGTTATTCACTTGAGACATGCAAGCAAGTGACAAAATGTGAAACTTTTCTGATGCTTAATTGATTTTGCTGGATAAGGAGGGGACTTAGTAATGGTTCTATAACAAGGGCAGGATTGTTTTTCTGACAGTTATGACTTCACTGTGGTTTTAAAAGTAGAGATGGGAAATGGTAAAACTAAGAAGGGGGCTTAGTATTATTACATGTGCAGGAACATTTTGCTGAAAGGTATGTTTTCAAAGATGTTTTAAATAGCAGATGAGATGAGAAATTTCTGGGATTTGTTGGGGACAGAGAGAGCTTCACAGTTTAGTAAAACACACCATTATGATTTTTAGATTTTTGAATATGTACTAAGTGCCGAGTCACTGAATGCAATTCTCTGTGGGATGAGTATCTGTTTAATAACTGGCTGGTGTTATAGCATCTGTCTGGGCTATAGAGGAAGTTGCTGGCAGTCTTAAATTGAGTTTAGGCTTATAGATTAAGTGGCTCTAGCCAATTAAGGGACTGAAGGGCAAGACAGTGATATGTTTGATTAATTTGGTTACTTACAGACTTTGCAGTCTTATTGTATAATTGCTCCAGTCTGGCTAGCTGAAGAGCTGATAGCTCTTCCGCTCAACATACACACTTTGTTTGGAATGTATGGTAACATTTAAACTAACTGGCTACATTGTTTATGTGGCCCAGTTTCCTAAGCCTAGATAATAATAATAATAATAATAATAATAATAATAATAATAATAATAATAATAATAATAAAATGGGAAGTGAACTTGTATCAAATGCTCTGGATGGGTTTGGAAATAAGAATGCAACCATTTCATCTTGATTTTTGTCTTTCATGAACATAGTTTATGAAAGTTAGTCATGCTGTTTCTTTGCTGTGGTCTAAATCCATGCTGAATTGGGGAAAGTAATTTGTTCTCTGTATGTAGATGATCAACTGTAGGTGAAAAATAAGGTATGTAGTCACTATAACATTCCAGTTGTGTTGTCCAATTTAATTCTTCCCCAAGTGATGGGTTCAGATCCGAACTGTCGGATCCAACTCGGCCATTGCAAAACCTCATGGCAACTTAGAACTCTCGAGCTTCTCAGAAGCAGCTCTTATACAAAAAAGCATACAAAGAGAAATAGCAGAAGGTTAGACAAGGCTATATATCTTGAGCTTTGTCATGCTTGGATTATGCCATTTCTTTCATATCCACTCACTCTTCCAGAATGGTCAAAAGGAGGGGTTGGTGGGTGGGGAGTTGAGGAAGAATGAAAATGGACAACAGAGATGTAATGTTATGGTGAGTGCATAACTTCTTTATCTGATGTTTATTTTCATTCCGTACTCATCTGATGGGACAGAGTCCCCAACTACCTAAATCCCAGGGTGGACTCAAGGCAGGATATTTCTAAGCACCATTGAGCCAAATGCTGCTCTACCTCTGGATACCAAATCCATTTTGTAATGAGTGATGAAAGTATGAGGGGAAGCCCAAGTTGCTGCTGCACATATTTTATCCATGGAAGCTGCTACGGACCTGGTTGAATGAGCATGAACTTACTTTGGTAAAGGGATGTCCAATTTGCTGTAAACAAAGGAAACACAGACAGTAAGCCATCTAGCGAGAGTAATTTTGGATACTGGTTTACCCAGTTTCATATCAGCAAAAGAAACAAATAACTGATCTGTAGTTCTGATGTCCTTTGTTCTGTGATAATAGAAAAGCAGTTGCCTATGAACATCCAATCAATGTAACAAATATTCACCCTTGTTTGAAATATTTGGAAAGAAAACTGGTAAATCGATGTACTGGTTAATGTTAGATTCTGAAACCATCTTGGGCAAAAAGGATGCATTCATTTGTAATGTAACTCTATCTTTATGAAAATTTAGATACAGCGGTTTCACATAAGGCTTGAATTTTGGAAATACTTCTGGCTGATGTAATGGCCACCAAAAACAAAGTTTTCCAAGAAAGAAATTTAAGATCACAGTCATGTGCTGTTTCGAAGGGTAGGTGACTAGGGCTTACAGTAGCAGAGTTAGATCCCATGGAGGAGTAGGATCTTTAAACAGGGGTCTAGTGGTAGGGGGTTAACGGAAAAGTACCTAAATCTATTTATAAACTCAGTAGAAAACTTGTGAGGTCTTGATTTTGTTTTCTTAGTTCTTGAGTATGAAAGCAATGCTGGAGAAGAGGACTAGGAACATGAAAATGCACCACATTGTTCTGTGATTTTTGACATGTTTAGTCATTGGAAACATTCAGTCATGTTGAAAATGTTAAGAAAAAAATTACAATTTGAAGTATGCAAGTTAACTGTTTCATTGTCTGTGCAAACTACAGTCTGCAAAAGTAACTACTGAACTGTTGCAGAAACCGTGGAGACATTAGTTGACAAAGCAAAGTGCAGAGTTTGTTCTAGAATGCTGCTACTGTCGTGCATACCAGCAATTGTGATGGTATCAGACCCATTGCCAGTGAGAGAGAGAGAAAACGGTTAAAGGATATGTTGTTCCATCCATATTTGTGCGCATGTCTTAGTTAATTGTGAGATTAACTGCTGAAAATGGGAATGTTACTGCAAAAGTATTTTTACATACAACCATTGGACTTGTATATACTAGAGAACTATCATATGCAGTAGCTGAAGACTGGGGTGTACTTCTGAATGTTCTCATCTAGTATTTAAAGACTGGTGTAGTACTGAATAATTTTACCACACAGCAGTGAAGACTGGATACTCGCGCAACCCTCATGCAAGGCCTTAACCTGGTCTGTGACATTAATAGAATTGTTGGTGGGATAAATTTCTGTCCCAAAGACTCCCCTGTCTGTGGAGTAGACTCCCTGTCCATGTCAGCAGAGTACCTCTCTAGCACTCTTTAAGAGGAGACTGGATAGTAAACGCAAAATATACCCCTGGGAATCCCACCTATGTCCCTGCTGGACAGGGGAAATGGGTGCTGACTTTGAGGGAACATGGGCGAAATTCTTAGCTAGGCTTATAGGGGCCTCCGGGCCAATAGCCTAGTATCATCCTATGAACCTATGAACAGAAGTGTGCCTCTTAAAAAGGTTCTACAAAGTTTATGAGAAGCGAGTGAGGAACCATCAAATCCAATATGGAAATTACAAACTGCTGCCAACTGAACTTTAATTGTTGAAGAACTAGCACCTTGATTGAAAAGAGGCATCAAGAAATCAAAAATATTATGAAGTGGGGCAGAAAAAGGTTCCACATTATTTTGCACTGCCCAATGTACAACTCTTTTCCATTTACCTACAAAAAGTTTCCTTGTAGATGGTTTAAGGAAGGATAACAAAATCTGGCAGACAGGAGACAAGAGTATAAGTTGTCTGGCTACTACTGGAAATGGAGAAACTAAGCTGTCAACTTGAGATTGAGGAGGCCGGGATGCGTCATGCCTGTCGGATGAGACAGCACATCTGGAGCTAGATCCAGAATCCAAGGCTGATGAATTAAAAGAGGCCATAGAAAGGGAAACCAAATCTGTCAAGGTCAATAGGGTGCCATGAGCATGACCTTGCTCTTCAACCTAGCAGCTCTCTGTAGGAACTTTGGAATCAAAGGAATTGGGGAAATAAGCATAAAGTAGACTGGGAGGCCAATCATGAAGAAGAGCATCCCTCGGAGACTCCCCTGTGGAAGATTAGGGCAAAGTAGCTGCTGTATTTGGTGTTTAGGGGAGATGCAAAGAGATTGCAGCAAGGCTGGTCCCACTGTAGGAAAATCAATTCTGCTACATTCTTGTTGAGGGACCATTCGTGAGGTAGTAGTATGTACCTGCTCAGTTTGTCTGCTAACATGTTGGACTTTCCTGGAATATGCATTGCTATAAGAAAACGGTTGGAAGAGATCTCCCATTGCCAAAACCTGAGCTCTTCTCAACAAAAAGGATAAGATCTGATTCCTCCTTGTTTGCAGGTGTACAAAATCACTGACATGTTGTCTGTTTGAATCGCAATCGTTCCTGAAAGGAGAGCATTCTGAAAGGCCTGCAATGCTAGAAGTACTGCTCTCAACTCGAGGACATTCATATGCAAAAGGACCTCTTTGGAGGGCCATGTGCTTTGGACTGTCTTTCCCAGGTAATACCCTTCCACAACCCAGCTGGGAAGCATCCATGGTCACAGTGGCTTTGGACTGAGGGGGAATGAACAAATGGCCTTGTGAAACCTCTACTGACTGAATCCACCACATTAGATCCCTCTTGCATATATTGGTGATCCATACCGGAGCCGATAAAGGAAGATGAAGTATTGACCATTGGGAGGCCAGCATCCATTGGAAAATGCTCATGTAAAATCGGGCTAAGGGTAGTAATGTCATTGTTGCCATCATTGACCCCAAAACCTGAAGGACCAAGCGGTCTGAGATTTTGGTACTGCAAACTATCTTTTCTAGTTGTGATCTTATTGTCTAAATTATGGAGAGAAGAAGTGAGGCTACAGTTGATTTTGTATCAAGCAGTGCTCCTATGAACTCTAGACTATGATTTGGTTCCAGATGAGACTTTTTCTGGATTACAGTTATTCTTAGTACAGCACATGTCTGGATCACTTCTTCCCTTGCCAAAATGAGCTGATGCCTAGTCAGGGCAGAGATGAGTCAGTCATCTAAGTATGGAACCACTCGGAATCCCTGCAGTCTCAAGTGAGCTGCTATGACTGCCATGCTGGGGCTGTACTGAGACCAAAGGGCAGAACTCTGAACTGGTAGAGACAGGCTCCCAGTCGGAAGCGTAAGAACCTTATGGATTATATGTTCATCTTTATATGATAGCACGCATCCTGAAGATCTACTGAGCACATCCAATCATTCTTTTCCAAAAATGGGAGAATGGACTGAACCATGACCATTCAGAACTTGGCCTTTCAAACAAATGTATTCAATATACTGAAATCCAGAATTGGTCTCCATTCCCCTGTTTTCTTTGGCACTAAAAAGAACCTTAAGTAAGTTCCGGATTCTATCTGGTCTGCGGGGACATTTAGGATGACTCTTTTTTTCAAGCAGCTTTTGAATTCATATTGGTGCTTTTTCCCTCTGATTGGGTGGAACAATGTGGAATTTTCTTGAATTGAGAGGATAAAGGGAAAATGGTATTATATAACCTCTGGAAATTATTCTCTGCACTCTCTGCACTCAAGTATCTTTTGTTATTTCTAGCCAGACTCTCCAATGCAGAGACAAATGACTCCCGATTGCTTCCAGTGGGGGACAATCGGACCTCCTTTCAAGAGTGCTGAAAAGGTTTACAAAGAAAGAATCTCTGAAACCTTGGTTCTGTGGGTCACCCCTGCTGTGAGGGTGGCTTCTACCACTAGAATTCTCCCCTCTGCCTCTGGGGGAACCTCTACCATGTGTTTCCTGGAAAGATCCTCAGGATATTTTGAACCACATTTTAGCCCAGCCTCAATGTTTCCTTAAAAAGGCTCTTTCAGAGGTGGAAAAAGTGTATGCTCACAGCAGAAAGAGTCTTTCCATCCTTCTCACAACTGGACAAAGTATCGTTAACCTTGGGGCCAAACAGAGACATTCCATCAGAAGAATGAATGACGACAAACACTTAAAGGGTTCTGCAAAATCACATAAGTGCATCCAGGTATGTCTCCTGATGGCAACGCCTGAACCCACTGCTCTAGAGGTTCCTTCTGTTACATCAAAAATCAACCTCATAGAGGAGTTAGAGATTAATTGGAGGGTAGCCATCTGACAGGTGAAAGATGCTTTCACCTCTTCAGAAACACATCCTGAGAGGGTGTCTGATAGTTCCTTAATCAGGTCCCTCTGTAGTCTTGTAAAATGTGCCAAATAATTCAGTGACCTTAATGCAAAGGTCGCTGAAGCAAAGACATGCTTCCCAAACCTGTCCATCACCCAAGACTCCTTGTTCGGGGGATGAACAGAGGAACTTTCCTCTGTAAGTTCCTTCTTAGTGGCTGCCGCCATGACCATGGCATCAACAGGCATGCCCTTGGACCAAAACTGCTTATCCTCTGGAACTGTCATCATCTTATCTGGTTTTCTGGGGACTGGATCTATGGTGTCTAGATCTTGCCATGTCTGCCAAGAGATCAAGCTAATGAGCTCATTGGCAGGCAGAGTTAGCCAGGAGGTAGAGGGACCAGAACCAAATGCCTCCAGGAGTACACATTCCTCCAAAAAAGGGTTGCTGGACTTCCAGCCATCTCTCTGTTTTGGAATCACTAGGATGTCTTTGAGTGAGACATCATTAGGAGGTGACCAAGGGGACCCTTTGCCCTCATGAAAATCTGTATCTTCACTGACAGATTCAGGAGAATCTAAATGCTTCTTCTTGTATGCTCTCTTCCAAGGGACCGCCTCAGCGGGATACTCTGGGGAGGTGTCTGAAGAAGTGGGGATACCCTGGGGTTTTGGTACCGGCTGTCCCTGTGGAGAGGATAGTTGAGACTCCAGATGCAGAGATGGAACAGATGTAGACAGAGGATCTGAGAGGATAGACACCATCTGAGTCAGGGGGCAGACAAGGTTCTCCATGACCTCAAAGGCGGACTGCCCCACTGAGGGATAGGACTCCGCATTCGAGACAGCCAATGTACGATCCACAGTCCCTCCCCACCCGGAGGACAGTCCACCTGAGGCTGAAGTCAGACCTGAACTAACCATTGCCAAGGCTCCAAGGTGTAGAGACTGCTCTGAAACCCTTGGAGTCAAATGCAGCACCTCAAATCCAACAGGGTAGAATCGGCTCTCACAGCTCTCCAGCTCTGACTGAACTGAAGACCTCAAAGCAAGCCTTGGATCTAAGGTTAAAAAATTCTTGGACCTGAAGAAGATGAGACCGGGTGAGTCAGATCCAAGGGCTCCAAAATCTTGAAAGGAGTCAAAAGAGGAACAGGCAAAGGTGGGGTACTGCAAGTACGTATCTCCTGACCCAAAGGGTTAGGAGCCGAGAGAGGCACTAATGGGCTCTGAGCCAAGAGAATTTTCCTCACTAGCTTTTCCACATCATCTTCTATAAGGCTTTTGGAGGACCAAGTGGACAATCCTGATGGAGACTTAGGCCTTTCTAAGAAGGGGGAAGGAACTCTGGAAAGAAATGGATCAACTGAGGAGGAATATTTTCTTCTGAGTAAAATTATGACATCCTCATATTTGTATGTCAGATCCAAGGGGGTCTGATCCAATGTAAGTTTAATTTTAGGCTTGTCAGATCCGAAGAGGCAGTCTGATCCGAAGATTGTTTCTTTACATGACTTGGATCCAAGGATGAAGTCAGATCTGTAGAATTTTGTTTCTTCTTCTTAGGGTCAGAGGGAACAGACAGATCCATAAGAGACCTCTTCAAAGAATTCTCCGAGGACTTAGAAGAAGCTGTGGAAATGCTTGAAGCAGAAAAACGTTTCTTAGATTTTTGTTTAGTAGCGCCAGATAAAGCCTCGCTAAAGGAGGACGGAAGTAAACCCTTCAATATTAATTTGTTTTTGCATTCATCCACTGCCCTTGGGTTGAATACATGACAGACTGAATAATTTTCCTGAAGATGAAGGGGACCAAGACAGTAGACACAAACTACATGAGTCAGAGAAGGGTATCTTCTGACCACATTTTTTACTGGGCTTTTGTCTTTTTTCGACATTTTTTCAGATATTCTGACAGGAAAAAATAACATACAACAACAATCTAACAAGTACAATGAATGGAACACTCACTGTAAAAACTTAGAAAATCTAAGTATAAAAGTTTTTTTTTCAAAAGAAAGAAGAAAAAGGAAAGAGAAGGGCTACCTACAAAGGTAGTGAAGAGGTACGATAAACATAAAAGGGAAGGGAGTAGATAATAGTAACAATAGTATTAAAAGTGTACACTAGTACAAGACAGAAAAATCAAAGAATATAAACAATCAAGAGAAATAGTAAAAAGGAAGAAGAAATTTTACTTACCTAATAATAAAGCTTGAACAACTAGCAAGTAGCAACCACATCTTTCACTGGAAGCGGCAAATGAGATCTGAGGTAATTGGAGTTGGTGCTTGAGAGTTCTAAGTTGCCACGAGACTTTGCAATGACAGAGTCAGATCCGACGGTTGGGATCCGAACCCATCAGTTGAGGACAGAATGAAAATTAACAACATCAGATCACTGTTTTCAAGTATTTTAGAGAGGACAAGATGGCTCTAGGTCTGTCATTTGCCAGTTCAAGAGATGTGCCACCTTTATGCAAGGAAGTAATGTAGGATTCTTTCCAGTGTTTTGAGGACTATAGATTGTTGGAGAGAGTAATTAATGAGTATATATATATATATATATATATACATATATATATATATATATATATATATATATACATATATATATATATATATTTATATATTGGGTATACAATTACGTCTGCTGCTATTTTGAGAAATTCTATAGGAAAACTGTCTGCTGCAAGGCAGGTTTAAGTTTTTGAATAAGTATTTTTATTAAGTAGGTAGGAGTTGTATTAAGTGAGAATGTAGTAGTGACACTGTTCACATCTTTTATTGCTGTTTTGGGTGTAGTGGATTTTTTCAGGGGGTTTGCAGTATTTATATAACATAAATTAAATATACATGCTGAGTTATAGTTTGTTTCTTCTGTGAAAAGACAGGGTTGTGATTTTTTTATCAGGCTTAATAAGTTTCTTGGCTGTTGACCAAAATCATTTTGGAGTTGTACTGTGATTTTTCTGAAGAGAAGTATACTAGTTTCATTCATCCTTTCGAAATGTACTCTTAGGTTTTGCAACTGCTGCTATTGCTTACAACTGTTTGTTGCTGTTTTTTTATGCCATTTTCTATTCTTTATCAATGTTGTGCATTAACCTTTTTATATTTGCTATTAACCATGGTGAGATTTTAATGTGACTCTTTTTCTGTGTTAAGGTGCAAGGAAGTTTAATATTGGCAGAAAGGTTTTGTTGAAGTGAATTACTGCATGCATAAGGATAGACAAGAAATTTTCCTTATCTGATCTCATTGAATTTCTGATTGTTTTGTATTGGACGTGTTGATGAATTCTGGTGTATTTCTGTACTGTGAAGACTGTGTTATGATCATTCGTTGTCAGGCACAGTATTTGTAAGTGTGATTTTGTTAGCATATGATGTCTGTATCCAGTCTGAAATAATTTCTTTCCCAGTAATTACTTGCTCCTGTGGTTACTTTGGATTTCTCCTATTTTTTTTTTTGTTTTCGTGTGGATTTACTCTTTGTAAATTTGCATAGATACTCTTGTTTGTTTCTTTGCTTTTTGCTGTTTAAATTATTATACTTTGTAAACCCGTGTTTTATACTGTTGCATTGTTAGATTGTTATTTAGCATGGAGCTTTTCTCCTTGAGCCTCCACTGAAAATGGGTTCTCCATGGCCCAGTGGACATTCCCGATAAACAAATGCCAATAAATAAATAATTTTATCTGTTACTGTAGTCACATGTATTAGTTGTGCTAATCTATATAAATAAATAGTGGGGTGAATAATTTTATGAATACACTTGGGCCAATCAATATAAAGGTTATCTGGGATTATTGTTTATACAGAGTTAGAGTTAGTGAGTTTTGGAGTTAGTCAAAGAGTTAGAAAGATAGAGTCAGACAGTTACAGTTAGTTAAAGAGTTTTGAATTTTAGAGATTTAGAGTTAAAGTTAAGTTAGTGTTAGTTAACTGGGGTAGTACACTGATAAATACTATTTACAGACACAGCTGGATGAATAACTTCACAGAAAAAAATGCAATAGTACAATACAGTGGACATACATACTAGTGAAAAGTACAAATTCTCAAAATTTGAAAATTTTTCAAAGAGGAATGCACTAGAACTGAAGATGAGTGGTGAAATGTACAAATCACAAATGAGAAGAGACAGGGGTTAAGAGTAGAAGAAAAATGATAAAATGAGGTGGGAAAAGTATAGAAAATTGTCCAAAAGAGGTGCGCAGGCAGTTCTTTGCATGAATAGCAAGGAGGAGATTATTTTGATATGGTTGCTTATTTTGGAACTGGAGGTAGTTTGCTTAGGTGATAAGGAATTTTTGTGGCAAGTGTGTTTTACTTTTTCAAAATGCTAAGTTCTTAGCTGTTGATAAAAGGAAACTAGAGAAGTGATATCTTTCATATGTGTGTGTGCATGTGTGTGTGGTTGAGAAATTGCTAAAGCATTGGAGCCAAGGAGGAGAAGACATGTTTTATTCAATCTAGGTTTATTGAGGGGTTGTAAGGTTGGAGGGTTGCTAGAGAGTAACTCCTCAGGTTAAAAGTAAATGTATTTTTTATTAGTTTAGATGCAAATGGTGGGTAGGTCTATAGTTGGATTAGTTTGAAAAGCTGAGTTCCTAACAAGAGGCTAAATCTCTAGTGTATAGTTAGTCAGTTTGCTATGGGTAGTGTGAGGCAGTGGTGCTCTTAGATGGATAAGGATTGGGATCATTTTGTGATGGTTTGAAGGGTTTTGGGGTTTTTTTGAATGCTGAAGTAACAATTGGGAGTATATTCTAGCTAAGAAAGTAGGACTCCTTAACATCTAGCTACCCTGACAGGCTTGCTGAGAAAGGGAGAGATTTTGTTAGCCAAGAGGAGGAGGGAATTAACTTTTTCCTTTTTTTTTCAATATACAGTTTAATGTTTAGGGATTTCTCCAACTAAATTCCCAGATATTTAAAGAGGGATGTTGGCTACATTGTGTAGTTGTTAAGTTCAGTGATATGAATGTTGTTAAAGGCCTGGGCAAGTTTTTGGTTGGTCCCAAACAACATGGTTTTGGTTTTAGAAGGGTTAAAGATTAGTAGGTCAATCATGAAAGGAGTGGAGCTCTGATTGTAGCTGGGATTGAATAAGTTTCAGGTTACCACTAGATCTGTAGGTGACCATGTCATCTGCATATAGAATCATTGGGAGAGTAAGCCGCAGTGGTACAGCAGTACTGTTGTTGCCTCACAGGAAGAGGTTCTCCTGTTCAATTCTCGGCTGGAAAACCTTGTGTGTGGAGTCTGCATGTCCTCCATGCGGTCGAGTGGCCTCCGAAAGACATGCGTGAATGGGCGTGTCTTCGCTGAAGGTTGGGCGTCAGGCTGGCAACTCGGCACCATAAAAATTTAATGCTAATCATTAGCGGACCGGAGTTCCGCTGTGGTGACCCCTAACCGGGAAAAGCCAAAAATATAAACAACTAGATGAGTTTGTTAATAAAGATGGAAAAAGGAGGGATGGCAAATATGGGGCCCTAGGGAACACCATTTTGGAGGTGTCTGAAAAGTATGGGCCAAATTTTATAGAGAAGTACCTGTTAAAGATGAATTCCTGAAACCAAGGTAGTGTGTAACAGCTAATACTAGACTCTATGAGTTTAACAAGGAGAAGGAGTGGTCAACAGGGTCAAATGCTTTGTCAAGATCAATGAAAATAGAGCCTGTGAGGTTACCTTTATCATTATTAAGTAGAATGTTATATGTTAGAGTCCAGAGGGCTGTCCCAGTGCTTCATCCTTGACAAAAGCCATATTGTTTGGAGGAGAGAAGGTTGTATTTTTTTATATATTCAGAAAACTGTGTGTAGACAGTTTTTATGGTGATTGGGCAGAAGTGGGACCTGTCTGTGGGGTGAGATTGTTTTAGGAGAGGTCTTATTATGGCTATTTTCCAGATGTTGGGTATTATGTTATTGGCAAGGCAGAAATTGCAGATGTGTTGGGAGTGAGTGAGAGATATTCCTTACAGTGATAAATAAATCCAGGGAAGAGGTTGTCTGAGCCTGGAGGGGAGTCAGTGAGGAGATGTTGTAGAAGAGATATAATTTCATCTGACTTTATAAATTTAAAGCAGAGAGATGGAATGTATGGTGGCAGTGGTATTTTGTTGGAAGTTTATGTTATTTCTAAGGGGTAGTATGATGAATACCTTGAAGAAATCAGAAGGACTGAATGTTTTTTGGCCATATTGTATGAGATTAGCCTAGTTGCTGTGTGGTAGGTTGTTACGCCCACTCAGGGACTTAAATTCCCTCCAGAAGTGTTTGGGTTTAAGGAGATGTGAGGTTTGTTGGGTTTTTATATATATTTGTAGTTAGCCAAGATAATATGTCCTCAGAGAATAGTTGTTTGTCTGCACTAGGAAGTAAATAGGGTGTTGTTTTTTCAGTTTTTAAGTGTAATTCTAGGATTTCAACATCACTGAGGTTTGCTTTTTGAACAGGTCCACAGCAAGGTTAAAAGCATTCAAATATAAAATGGAAACACCTCAATCTCTTTTATTAGCTCAATCATTACAGACAATGTTGTAGCCAGGAAATCTATTTAGTTCCAAAATAACTTCTATAAATCAACATAAACCAAAGTAATGCTCAAATTCATTGATTAAAGAAAAGTGTGTTGTCAGAATAAAAAATATTACAACATCTATATATGTCTGGATGCATTTCTATGTATTCATAGTAAATAAGGGAATGAAATCCTGTGAGAAGGTATTCTAGAACAATGTGTAAGATCTCCCTAACAGGCTACATCCATACGCAGCTGCTATGTCATCTATGTGTTCACTGCATTTATCAGCTATGACTGTTTTAAAATACTGTCATTGATTGTATTTTCATGCTGTTTATAATCATATTTCTCAACCACTTAGCACCAGAAATCTGGACAAAGCCTAAAATTATGGGGGAACAAAGGCCCAAATATAGGTACAGATTTTAAATATTACTGTTATAAGTTTGGAAAGTTAATAAAGTAACATAGGTTCATAGGTTGATACTAGGCTATCTGCCCTAGGGCATTTATAAGCCTAGCCAGAGTGTGTTTGGCTTTCGCCACCCTTTTAGATTAGTTGACTGTGCCTCTGTATAGTAGGTCACAGTAGATAGCCCTTTTAAGGTTAGTTTACTGTGCCTCTGTCTAGTAGGGACACAGAAGAGATCCCAGGGGTAAACCTACGATCTCCCATCCACTCGTCAAGATTGCTCTTGAAGAGGGTCATTGAGGGGCTCTGCCTAACATGGATTGGGATTTTGTTCTAGAGTGAGGGGAACCTCTGGGATATGAATCTGTCCCTCCAGCATGTCCTATTTATTTCTGTGCTGAGGTTTAAGTCCCTGGAGTGTGTAGCTCTAAGGGATTTCCTGAGGTGGAGCATGTCCATTAATTCTGGTTTGGACATGGCTTTATACGTCAGGCACAGATCGCCTCTAAGTAGGCGATAAGCAACTGAGTAGGGCTGGAGTTTCTTTAGCCTAACTGCGTAGGGCATCTGTTTGAGTCCCTTGATCCTCTTGGTGAGGTACTTTTGGGGTCTTTCCAGTTGCTGCAGGTGTCGGTTAAGGTACATCCCAAATGGGGCATTGTATTCAATTATGGGCCTGATGAGTGATGAGTAGAGGGGCACAATGACCTCTCTTGATCTAGATGTGAACCCTTTCGTGATAAGGTGGGCTATATAGAAGGTCTTTCTAACCACTTTGGCAACGTGATTGTAAACGTGATTGTAAAGGAGAGATTGCTATCTACTTAGGGCCCCAAATCCCTAATTACTTCTTCCGTACTTAATGCATTACCACCTATGTAGTAATTTGTGGGCACTTTGATTTTCCCAAAGGGGATGACTATGCACTTTTTGGCATTTAGCTTTAGGCCATGGCTCTGGCACCAGTTATCCGTCTCTGTGAGACCCTTTTGGAGGATGCTTGTGTCAGTCGGCGAGTTGATTATGGCACCCAGTTTGCAGTCATCTGCAAACTTGGTCAGCCATAGTCCTCCCGTGTTAGCCTGTACCTCAGAGAAATATATACCGAACAAGAGAGGTCCCAGGTCTGAGCCTTGTGGGATGCCACTTGTAACTGGTTTAGAGTCTGACATGGCACCTGCAATTCTGACCATGTAGGTTCTATCCCTGAGCCAGTTTGCAACCCATCTTGTGACATAGGGGTTGATATTTAAGCTGGTGAGCTTATTTATGATGCCCGAGTGGGGTATTGTGTCGAAGGCTTTTGTGAGGTCCAGGTAGGCTGTGTGGACTACCTTCCCTTCATCTATGGCCTTGGTGACTGTTTCAAAGAAGTCGACCAGGTTCAAGAGGCAAGATCTGCCCTTAACAAAGCCGAATTGGGTAGGATCCAGTGTTTGGAGGTTCCCAATGTCTTTGTTTATGAGTTCCATGATGATACACTCCATAGCTTTGCAGACCAGGCTAGTCAGGCTTATAGGGTGATAGTTTCTGGGGTCCGTTGTGGCACCACCTTTGTGGAGTGGGACCACTGTTGCTGTACGCCATTCCTTGGGTACATATCCTGTAGTAAGGCTGAGATTGAACAGTGACTTTATGTGAGGGTTCAGTTCTTCTTGGAGCTCGTGTAAGACGCAGCCCGGGACACCGTTAGGTCCCATTGATGCTGTGTTTTTTGCTTTAGAGAGGGCGGCTCTCACCTGTGCATCTATGATGTCAGGGAGGCTACACTCTGTTGGGATAGACATTTGCTCTTTTGGGGGGGGGGGGAGTTTGCACTGAACCTGTCTGCCAGGATGTTGGCAATGTCTGTGGGTTCAGTGTATTTTTTGTCATTTTGCACTAATTCAGAGCATATCTGGGAGTTCCCACCCAGGTTTCTGACATAACTAAAGAAGGCCTTGTGATTATCTTTAGCGTCTTGTGCAATTTTTCTTTCGAAGCTGGCCTCAGATGATTTTATGAGGGATCGTAGTTTCTTGCTAGTACTGATCAGAGATGCCTTCCCTTTTTGGGATTTTGCTCTATCATGTAGTAGCTTCCTCCTTCTGTTGTATAGCTTATTTATGGCTGGGGTCCACCAGAGAGGTCTCCTGCCTTTGGAGAAGTGAGTCTTGGTTTTATTTGGGATAGCACGATGGTAGTGCTGGGGTGCTCTCGGGAGCCTTGAACCAGGTTTCTGTTACTGCACAGACATCGATATTCTCCATACTGAGGAGAGCCTCAAGTGCGTGCATCTTGAGGTGTAGACTCTGGCGTTGAGCAGCATTACCTTTAGTTTCTTTTTCCTTGTGTTGTCTATGGAGGTGGGTTTGTCTTTTGAGCCTTGACTAAAAAAGGCACTATGGGGGTGGCAAGAGCCTTAGCCAGTATTCAAAAGCCCAGGGGTGACAGATGCAAGCCGTCCCTAGCGAAGCAACATGGCTTGTCGAGCATGTCATCCTAGGCTGACAGACACTGGATCCCCTTTGAATGACAACAATACTTTAGCCAATTGTTAAAATTGATCATTTTGTCTTTATACTGTGGCTCATTCTTGGTGAGGGTAAGATGCTACTCAAGGTCAGGGTCATACCGGCCTGGGCTACATGATCAGAGAGCTCCTCTATGTCTCTTTTCATGTAGTCCAGGGAGGTACATCTCAGGTCATTCACACCAGCATGGACAATGACGGAGTCATATTTGTACTTGCTTTGGAGTGACCTGAGTGCTTGTGTTATGTGGCGGATCCTGGCACCCGACAGGCAGCTTACAGTGACCTTCTCCTTGTTCAGCCTGGTGAGTGGGACGTCAGTGTGTCTGACAATAGAGTCACCTATTACAAGTGTATTAGGTGTGTTGTTTAGCCTTAAGGGCTGTGACTGTGTGGCACACTGACTTTGTGAACTATGTGATACGTGGGTATTGTTGTGGGGTAGCGGTTGCTTGGATGTCTGCTTTGGAGGTCTCTGCTGCTTGGGCAGATTTTTATTTATAGCCTCTGAGTATGTTTTTGTGTGTTTAAGTGTTTGGTTTGCTGTTGCAATAGGTCTATGTGAGACTGGATTTGTGGTGTGTGTGGTTACCTTCTCCTCCTGACTGACTGCGCCAGTACTGGGTTGAGAGAGCTCAGCCTCCAGTTTGTCTATATAGTTGCATCTCTCACATATATTTGAGCTTGTTGGGAGGAGGAGAGGGTGGTCTGTGTACATAAGGCAGTTGTAACATTGCCTCAAGATTCCCAGATTCACCAGCTGGACTGGCGAGTAAACCCGAAACTGACTTTTGGACATGCCAGAATAGTATAAGGAACTACTTTTTGACTGATCAAAAAGGACCAATAGGGAGCCAAGTACTTAAAGAGAGTATAAGAGGGTGTAGTGCTTTAGTTTATTAGTGCTTACTTATAAGATTACTTATACGAGCAACTGCAGGGCTTTAGAATGAAAATAGTGTGCTTACTTTGAGATTTAGAACAGTTCCAAGGGAAAAAGTGAAGAGCAGACTTTGTGGAGCCGGGAATAGTTTAAACCCATTTAAGCGGCGCTGCCCGATGCTGCGCTATGCGCAAAATTGTGCAAAACCGCGCAAATGCGTGTTTTAAAGCAGGAAAACTGAAAGAGACAGGAATTGACCCAAAACGGCCAATAAGCTACTAGTTTCAGGGCTGACACCACTCCTCCAGGGACAGATAGGCTTCTCAAAGCTCCCCACTCTCACTGGTGAACAGAGAAGCTTCCTCCTATCCAAGTAAGGATATGGGCAACACAGGAAACTATACCACAGTCCGGAATTCAGAAAACCCTGAAATCTGGACTAATCTATTTCAGCAAAGGTGGGAAAAGAGAATATTTTTTTTTGTTTTGTTTTGTTTTTTCAGGAAACAGCAGAAAAACACAAAGAAAACACTGTAAATGCTATAAACAGGCTAGCGCACTTTAGTGTGTAGCCTACAACAGTTATACAATACAAAAACGACTTAATTTTTGTTTTAGCTTGCATTTTCTGGAGGATATTAAGTCTGAAATTCAAATGTATTTGTGACTTCACTCCTCGATGGATTGCCAGAAAGCCACAAATTTTATGAAGAACAGACCAAAAATACAAGGCAAAAGTTGTACATTCTGCAAAAATCCGAATGGATGAGAGGTATGTATATATTGTACAGCTATGCTGAGCCTGAAACTCGGTCCTCAGTCAAGAAATTTGAATAAATAAATAAGGTATCATGCTGTGAAAGAGTGAATCAAATGTATTGCTTTTCAAAGAATGACTGCTGATTATTTACAAACATCTTCCCAGTAAAAGCTTAAGGGAAAAATACAGCATTGGAATTCATCTACATTTCACAAACCCATTACAGAATGTATTTATTTGCTTGTTTTATTAATGCATTAATTTGTGAGTGAAGGATTTTAAGAGTTATTGCAAGTCCCAAAAGTCTGAAAGCATTATTTGATTAAAATATACATTTTGAGATTGCTCATAATTTATAATTACTACTGTGCATGGTAAGTGTACTCCCTTATGTTAAATGGAAAAGTAAATACTTAGTATACTAGTATTAACACAGAGACATGTTAATCTACGTTCCTTAACCTCTATAAGGACTAAAAGAGAAATACCAAAAATATTTACCTTTATGACTTGGGTAAAATCCAGACCATTCACTTCAGGTTATCTACCCTTAGAAGACTTGAAACATTTGCACTGCTGATGCAAGTAAGATAAAACTAAGGGTGTCTCTATACATAGATGTTAAATATGGAATTACAGGAGTCACATGACAAGGCAAAAATGATAAATATGGCAAGACTGTACCAAGACAGAAACAGCTAAAACATTGTCTCACTCTAGAACAAATACCTGAGATGACCATGGCCAACGTTCATAAAAAGAAGTTATGTTCTTACCATAATGTTCCATGTGAATTGTTCATCTCGCCTTTGTTCTTACACACGGGTTCGGAGCCGATCCTCGGCTCCGAGTCGACCACATCACCAGCTCCGCATCTTCGAGAAAGCTCGAGGCACAGTTCTATCCCATGATCCTCCTGTGCTAACCCTCAGATCTAGTTTGCTAACACCAGAAGAATCCCATTAATTACTGCGCCCTAAGCGCATAGAAAAAACACAACCACACTGTCTGATACTCTGTCATCAATAGAAGAGAAAAGATGCCATCCCTGATGTACACTAGGAAGCTCAAGAATAACAATATCTAGAGAAGACTGAACTCGAATCCAGTCGTACCCGTTCTTCCAGAATGCAGAATGGGGGATGGAGGGGGGAAATGTAAGAACAAAGACGAGATGAACAATTCACATGGTATGTTATGGTAAGAACATAACTTCTTTATGTGAAATTGTTCGATCTCGCCGTTTGTTCTTACACACGGGTAGCGTCCCTAGCTCCTTTACCCTGGGTGGCTCACGGGAGAACATTTCTGAGAATAGTGGAACCAAACGTCGCCCTGTCTCTGGAGTTTTTATCTAATTTGTAGTGAGTGATAAATGTATGTGGTTTCGCCCAAGTTGCTGCCACACAAATGGTATCTAATGGCAAGCGAGCGGCATGGGCCAAAGAAGTGGCAACTGCCCTCATAGAATGAGCCCTGGAGTTAAAGGGGAGTTGTTGCTTTGATTCTGAATATATGAAATTTATACAGTCTGAGAGCCATTTGGATAAGGTAACTTTTGTTACCGCCGTTCCCTTCCTTTGGTCAGCATATGATACAAATAGTTGGTCTGACTTTCTGTATTCCTTCGTCCTGTCTAAGTAAAATCTCAGCTGCCTGTGGACGTCCAATTTGTGCAGCATGTATTCCAACTTATTGGAGTGATTTTTGAAGAAGGTGGGTAGTTCAATAGATTGATTAATATTCTGAACCGAACAAATCTTTGGAAGGAAGGATGGATTGCTGCGCAATATTACCCTATATGATGATAAATCATATATGGGGGCCAGACAGACAACGCTTGCAACTCTGAAACCCTCCGGGCGGAAGTGATGGCAACCAGAAAAAGTGTCTTCCACGACAAAAATTTAAGAAGGGTTGTGGCGGCTGGTTCGAATGGGGGCAACATGAGCCGTGATAACATCAGGTTAAGATTCCATGGGGCAACTGGATTACGAAAGGGGGGGACGGAGGTGAAAGGTACCTTTCATAAAGGCTTTGCAAAGTCTGTGGGACATGAGAGAACTATCTCCCTGACCAACATGAAAAAGAAGTTATGTACTCACCATAACATTCCATCTGAGTAGGTACTTCATTTGTCTGCAACCTGTGGGGTATCGGATCTGACCTCAGATCTGAGCCGGCAGCTTCCCAAGCTCCAAGATCCGAGCTCCTAGCTTCTCCCCCCTACCCATAATCCCCACGCTACCAACCATATTACCTCAGATCGTTTTTTTTGCCTCACCAACCTGGTAACAAAAAAATCAACTGTAAAGGTGATCAGAAAACCCCGAAAGGTTCGGGGGATGGCAGGGGAGGTCGGTTGCAGACAAACGAAGTACCTACTCAGATGGAACGTTATGGTGAGTACATAACTTCTTTATCTGAAGTAGTTACTTCATTTGCTCTGCAACCTGTGGGGTATTGTATCCGACCTCAGATCCGAGCCGGCAGCTTTCCAAGCTCCAAGATCCGAGCTCCTAGCTTCTCCCCCCTACCCATAATCCCCACGCTACCAACCATATTACCTCAGATTGTTCTTTTTGCCTCACCAACCTGGTAACACAAAAATCAACTGTAAAGGTGATCAGAAAATCCCGAAAGGTTCGGGGGATGGCAGGGGGGGGTCGGTTGCAGACAAATGAAGTACCTACTCAGATGGAACGTTATGGTGAGTACATAACTTCTTTATCTGAAGTAGTTACTTCATTTGCTCTGCAACCTGTGGGACAGAGTCCCCAGCTACCTTATAAGAACCTGGGTGGTCCTTACGGAAGGATATTCCGAAGCACCGCGAAGCCAAAAGAAGCCCTACTCCTCGAAATCACATCTAGTTTATAATGAGAAATGAACGTATGAGAAGAGGACCAAGTAGCTGCTGAACATATGTCATCCACTGGAACCCTAGACCAAAAAGCTGTTGAGGTGGCTACAGATCTTGTAGAATGAGCACGGATACCAACCGGGGCTGGCTTGCCAGACAATATGTACACCTGAATAATACACTGACATCCAATTTGGTACAGTCACTTTGGAAATGGCTTTGCCCATGGCTGATTTTGCATAAGAGACAAACAACTGGTCCGACTTGCGAAACTCTCTAGTCCTATGCAAGTAGAAGCACAGCTGTCTGTGTACATCCAATTTGTGCAATGTGTATTCTCCCTTGTTCTGAAATTTTGGAAAAAACACTGGTAGATTTATCGATTGATTTATATTTGCTTCTGAAGCAACCTTAGGCAAGAAAGACAGGTTAGTCCAGAGGGACACTCTATCTTTGTGAAAGATAAGGTAAGGAGTTTTCATACACAAGGCTTGCAGTTCTGAAACCCTTTTGGCCGAAGTAATAGCTGCTAAGAAGGCCGTTTTCCATGACAAGAACTTCAACGGAACCGAAGCCGCAGGTTCGAAAGGTGGACTCGTCAAGGCTTGCAAGACTAGAGTGAGCTCTCATGGGGGAACCACAGACTTTATCGGTGGATATAAGAGAAAGATGCCTCGTAAGAAGGTTTTGCACAACTTTGTAGATGCTAAGGAACCTATGCCGTCCCCCACATGAAAATGGGAGACGGCCGCCAATTGCACCTTAACCGTAGAAGCACTTGCTCCCTGCCGAAAAATCAACGAGAGGAAGTCCAGAATGGTCGGAATAGGGACAGTAAATGGGTCCAAGCCCTTGTCTTTGGCCCAAATGGAAAAACGTTTCCATTTACTGTTGTAAAGCTTTCTGGTAGACGGCTTATGAGCCACAACCAGAATGGCCTTAACGGGCGATGAGATACCGGGAGTCCTAGCCATTATTGGAAATGGATCAGCCAAGCTGCAAGCTTGAGGTTGACCAGGTTCGGGGTTGGGCAACCTGCGGGATGGGAGATCAGGTCTGGACTGGGATCCAGAATCCACGGAGGAGCCACACTGTGAGACCGCAGAAAAGGGAACCAGATCTGTCGATGCCAGAATGGGGCTATGAGGATAACTCTGCTCCCCAACCGACAGGCTTTCTGAATGAATTTCATCATGAGTGGAAGGGGGATAAGCATAAAGGAGCCCGGGAGGCCAAGCATGGACTAGAGCGTCTCTAGGGTTCTCCCCTCTGGAGGGAATTATTGCAAAGTACTCGCTGCATTTTGTGTTTAAAGGAGAAGCAAAAAGATCGCAGCGAGGCCGACCCCATTTGTGGAAGATCTGCTTCGCAACAGATGGATTTAGAGACCATTCGTATGGAGTGAGAAGCACCCGACTTAGCTTGTCCGCTAATATGTTGGACCGTCCCGGGATGTGCATTGCTACCAGAAAGCGGTTGGTGGGGATCGCCCATTCCCAAACTCTCATGGCCTCTCGACACAGGGGATAGGATCTGGTTCCTCCCTGTTTGTTTATATACCAGACTACAGACATGTTGTCTGTCTGGATCGCAATAGTCCCCAGGGGAAGAAGGTCGTGGAGAGCTTGCAACACCAAAAGCACCGCCCTCATCTCTAGGACATTGATATGCAATGCGGTCTCTAGGGAAGTCCACGTGCCTTGAACGGATCTGCCTGAACAATTACCCCCACCCGAGGCGAGAAGCATCCGTGGTCAACGTGGCTTAGACCGGGGGAATCACAAAAAGCCTCCCTTCTCTGAGTTCCCGTGCATGTAACCACCAAAGAAGGGAGTCCCTGCAAACTCTGCTCAGCGGTATCGGCGTGTTCAATGGGTGGAACGAGAGGGACCATTGGACTTGAAGGGTCCATTGTAATATTCTCATTCGCAGATGGGCATGGAGGGAAAGACCGATCGCTGCTGACATAGACCCCAGTGCCCTCAGGACTAACTCCGCTGGAGGAGTAGGACTCCAGAGAAGGGCTAACACCTGATATGACAAGCTGTTCAGTCTGACTGACGTTAGAGTAGCTCGGGAGATTCAAGTATCCAACCTGCCCCCTATGAATTCTAGGGCTTGAGTGGGGCACAGGCAAGACTTCTGCCGGTTCACTGAAATGCCTAGGTTGTGGGCTAGAGTCAGTGCATAATCTCTCGCCACAGAGAGTTGATGCCTGTTGGTCGCGGTAAGGAGCCAGTCGTCTAGGTACAGGAAGACCTGAATGCCCTGAAGTCTCAGGTGGGCTGCAACCACTGCCATGACCTTGGTGAACACTCTGGGGGCTGAGTTGAGGCCGAATGCAAGAACTCTGAATTGATAATGACTGGCTCTGAGCCGGAAACGGAGAAACCTCCTGGATCGTCTGTCCATCAAGATGTGGTAGTACGCATCCTTGAGGTCTATGGAGCACATCCAGTCGTTCTCCCGCAGAAGGGGGAGAACAGATTGAAGAGTGACCATCCGGAACTTTTCCTTGGGTATGAACAGGTTAGAGCGGAAAGGTCTAAGATGGGTCTGAGGTCCCCAGTTTTCTTTGGCACCAAAAAGAACCTTGAGTAATAACCCAATCCGGACCGATCTGGTGGGATGGGCTGGATGGCTCTTTTTCTTAGCAGCTTCAAAATCTCTGAAGCCGCTGCCTCCCTCTGATCGGGTGGGACATCGGGGAGGCGTCTGGTTTTGGGAGGAAGATTTAGGAATGGAATGGAATAACCTCTGGAAATGATATGGAGCACCCATCGATCCGTTGTAAGGGACTCCCAGTTTGACAGGTGCTCCGTCAACCGCCCCCCGACTGCCTCCAGAGAGGGACAGTTGGGCAAGCCCTCAGGGCCGTTGCACGGGTCTGTCCGAGAAAGGTTCTCTAGACCCGAAATTACGCGGCCCCCCCTCTGCCTCTGGGCCGGTGTCCACCTTGTCCTCCTCTGCCTCTAGAGGACGAGTGGTCCGCAGCTGGATGGGATTGCTGAGACTTGCAGAACCACAGCTTCTTTTGTCCCCTCTGATTCCTGGAGAAGGATCTTTGGGGACTAGAGAAGCGGACTCCGACGGCAGACAGCGTCTTCCTGTCCTTTTCGCTTTGGACCAGTGTATCACAAACGGTCTTGCCGAAAAGAGCAGAACCGTCAAAGGGGGCGTTCGCGAAGGACGTCTTGAAGGGATCCGCGAAGTCGCAAAGACGGAGCCAGGCGTGACATCATAAGACTACCACTGCTTCGATGGCTCTAGCGGCAACCTCCAAAGCATGGGAGAGGAGCCGCATAGACGTATTAGAGATGGATTTCAGAGTGGCCATTTGTGTCGTAAACACATTCTTGTCTCCGACCGACATGGACTCCGGGGGGGCTGCAGCGTATTCCTTGATCAAGTCTCGCTGTAGCCTGATGGTATGTGCCATATAGTTCAGCGCCCTTATGGAAAAGGTCGCTGAAGCAAACATCTGCTTCCCAATCCGGTCCAACACTCGAGATTCTTTATCTGGCGGGTGGACCAAAGAACTCTCCTGAGCGAGTTCTTTCTTGGTGGCCGCCGCCATCAACATGGCATCAACAGGGGTTCCTTTGGCCCATGACTGTCTATCTGTGGGGGGACTTAGGACTTTATCGGGACGCCTAGGGATTGGCTCCACGGTGTCGGGCTCCTTCCATGCCCTGGTGGTAATTAAGTCCACCAGGGGGTCGGCTGGAGGGGACACCCAGGAGGTAGATGGGCCTGCCTCAAATGCCTCCAGGAACACGGATTCATCAAGGGAAGGTTTTTGGGCAGACCACTCCCCTCTAATATGCAACATTTCCATGATGTCTCCAAAGGAGACATCTTCAGGGGGTGACCTTGGGGAACCCTCCCTATCATCTAAGTCCGTGTCGGTGGTAACAGACTCAAGGGAGTCCAGGTGCCTCCTTTTACTCCGACGTTTCCGAGGAACCTCCTCGGTGGGGCTATCTGAAGAGGGCTCGTCCACGGGTTGTTGTTCCTCCACGGGAACTAGCTGGAGGGCTTGTGCAGGCTGTCCCGATGGTCGGATGATGGAAGACAGACCCTCATACAGTGGGGGTACGGGTGGATCTGAAGCCCGAACCGGGGACCTGGAGGACCTCGACAGTACCCTCTCCACTACCTCAAAAGCCAAAGGAGAATCACCCTCGCCAGCCTCTGAGAGCAATCTCCTTGGCTCCGAGGAAGGGATCGGGGTCGGAGCCGATGCAGTCGGCTCCAAGAGAGAGGTGCACTCCGAAGCCAACAGCTCCGAAGACACAACAACTCCCTCGGATCCGACGCTCAGCCCTCGGCCCCGAGAGCTCGGATCCGACAAGCTCGAGGGCATATTCGGTATCGAAGAGACCAGCGCTATCGGTGCCGACAAATCCCTGGATCCGAAGGGGCCCAGATCCGATGACTCCGAGATCCGAAAACGAGTCGGAGAAGGAATGATCGGGGCAAACATGGGGGCTGCACTCCCCCCCCCAGAGGGGGGGGGAGGCAAGAGCACCCCCATCTGCATTTGGGTCCGCAAGAACCGACACATCATCCGATCCATATCCGCTTTGGAGATGCTTCTGGTTGACCTGGAAGAGATAGGTGAGGCGGGCCGGGAGGGCCGCCTCGATGACCTCGAGGGAGACCGATCCTCCTCCTCCGGCTCCAGCGAGAAGCTAGGCGAATGGAGCAGAGAGGAGGAGGATCCGGAGACCCCCGAAGGAGACTTAGCTGCTTTGGCTGGTGGAGCTGAGGGGTGAGATTCAGCCCGCCTTTTATGGGATCTATGTCCCTCCTTATCCTTGTGCCTCTTCTCCCTGGCAGAAGAGGCACTAGTTTCCTCAGAGCTCAAACCCGAAGAGGGAGGTTGAGTCCCGGGTTGAGCTAAGGGAACAGAGGGCGCCGGGGCCGCCGAGGCAGCCGGAGCCCGAACGGGAGAGGAAGAAGAAGCTGACTCCTGGGGGAGCTTTCCCACCAGGATCAGCTTGTTTTTCCTATCTCGAAGTGCCCGGGGGTTAAAGGCCGCACAGATCTGGCAGGCCTCTGATAGATGTGCTGCCCCCAGGCATAAAACGCACTGAGTGTGGCCATCAGCTGGGGAAAGCTTGTGGCCACACTCAGTACATATTTAGAAAAAAATGGCCTTAGGCCCTTCCGACATCTTAGCACTCACACACACACCCAAACGCTAAGGGGGGAGGGGGAGTGACTAAAGAAAAAGCTAATTAACTGCACTAAAAAAAATTAAACTAGCACAAAAAGGGATAGAAAAAGGGGCTAATACCACACACCAGATTTTAAATTCTAGAGAGTTTATAAATCACGAACGATCTCACCCAGCCAGGAGCTCTTCAAAAAGGAAAGCTTCTTCAGCCGCGGCAAAAAACGATCTGAGGTAATATGGTTGGTAGCAGGGGATTATGGTAGGGGGGAGGAACTAGGAGCTCGGATCTTGGAGCTTGGAAAGCTGCCGGCTCAGATCCGAGGTCGGATCCGATACCCCACAGGTTGCAGAACAAATTAAGTAACTACTTCAGATAATTAGATATAGCTGCAAGTTGTACCCTTATCGTGGAAGTCGATGCTCCTTCATGAAAAAGTGTTGAAAGAAATTCTAATATCTTGTGTACTGGAGCCCCTGATGGATCTATACCCTACTGCGAGGCCCAGTACGCAAAACGTTTCCATTTGCTGTTGTATAGCTTCCTCGTGGATGGCTTGTGGGAAGATACAATTATGTGTTGTACTGCAGGGGACAGCAAATCTGACCTGGCTAAGATGGGAAGTGGAGCAGCCAAGCTGTCAGTTTGAGGGACTTGAGAGATGTGTGAGGAACTCCCGACGAGTGCGTCAACAGGTCTGGCACTGGGTCCAGAATCCACGGTTCCTCCATCTGATGAGTTTGAAGAAAGGGGAACCAGATTTGTCGAGGCCAGAATGGGACTATCAGAATTATGGTCCTTTCCAGATGTTTGGCTTTCTGCAGGAATTTGGGAATTACTGGGACAGGGTAAAAGCATAAAGGAGACCCGGGGGCCAATCGTGTACCAGTGCATCCCTGGGGGCACCCCCCGGAGGGGGTAGTAGGGCAAAGTAGCTTCTGCATTTGGCATTCAATGGGGATGCAAATAGGTCGCAGCAAGACTGGCCCCATCTGCGGAAAATCTTTTCCGCTACTTGAGATTTGAGAGACCACTTGTGGGGCAACAGGATGGCTCTGCTCAACCTGTCCGCAATGACGTTGGATGTCCCTGGGATGTGCATTGCTATCAGAAAGCGTCTGGTAGACACAGCCCATTGCCAAATCCTGAGGGCCTCTCTGCACAATGGATAAGACCTGGTTCCTCCCTGTTTGTTTATGTACCAGACTACTGACATGTTGTCTGTCTGAACTGTCACTCAGCTCTAGAACATTGATGTGCAAGTTGTACTCCAAGTTGGACCATTGACCTTGGACTGTTCTTCCCTGAAAAAGTCCCCCCCACCCTATCAGGGAAGCGTCCGTGGTTAAAGTAGCTATAGGACTGGGCAACACAACCGGTCTGCCTGCTGTTAGGTCCTGACTGTGCATCCACCACAGGAGATCCCGTTTGCAGGAGTTTGTGATTAAGATCTCGTGAGAGAGTGGAAGCTGTCGGTAAGACCACTGAGCGAATAGCATCCATTGAAGAATCCTCATATGTATCCTGCCTAGGGGGACTACGATAAGAGCAGCTGCCATCATTCCTAGCACTCTCAAGATTTGCTGTGCAGGGACTCTCCTGCTCTGAAGAAGGATAGAATTTTGATTTCTGAGGGCTGATACTCTTAGTGGGCGAGATTGATTCGAGCCAGGGAAGTGTCTAACTCTGCCCCTATAAATGAGATACGCTGTGAGGGCGATAAGACAGATTTTACAAAATTGACTGTTATGCCCAGAGAGGAGCAAAGGTTGATGGTGTAATCCCTGGCTTGCACAAGACGATACTCGGTGGTGGCGGACAGGAGCCAGTCGTCTAGGTAAGGAAACACTCGGAATCCCATTTGTCTCAAGTGAGACGCTACTACTGCCATGCATTTGGTGAACACCCTGGGGGCTGAGGTGAGGTCAAAGGGCAGAGCACGAAACTGGAAGTGACTGGCTCCCAGCCGGAAGCACAGGTGATCTCTGGATGCTCTGGCCATCTTGATATGGTAGTACGCATCTTTGAGATCTATAGAGCACATCCAGTCGCCCTCCTGTAGGAAAGGAAGGGTCGACTGTAGCGTGACCATCCGGAACATTTCCTTTTTCACGAAAGTGTTGAGTCTGCTGAGGTCCAAAATTGGCCTCCAGTCCCCTGTTTTCTTTGGAACTAAAAAGAACCTTCAGTAAGTTCCGGATCCTATCTGGTCTGCTGGGACTGGTTGGATGACTCTGTTTTCGAGCAGCCTTTTTATTTCTACTGCTGCCTGGTCTCGCAGACTGGGTGGAACATCTGGGAGCATTTTGGGGGCAGGTGGAATTTTTATAAATTGAATATTGTAGCCTCTGGTAACTATGCTTTTTACCCAGGAATCCGATGTAAGATTTAGTCAGGCCACTGGGTATAAAGCCAAGCGACCCCCAACTGCCTCCAGAGTAGGACAGCCAGGCATGCACTCAGGAGTGCTGGAAGGGCTTCCCAGAGAACGTATCTCTGTCGCCCTGATACTGCGGACCCCCTCTGCCGCCTGGGCGGCGTCTTCCATTTCTTCCCCCTCCTCTGCCTCTGGAGGGGGCATCACTCTGTGTGGGCTGAAAGGATCCCTGAGTTTTTCGGAACCACATTTTCCCGCCTCTTTGCCCTTTGGGGTATGGTCTAGATGGGGTGGAAAAATGGACCCCTACGGCAGACAGGGTCTTCCCTTCTTGCTCGCACCTAGTGAAAGTCTCCTTTACTTTGGGACCAAACAGTGAGGCACCATCAAAAGGGGCATTAGCAAAGGAAGACTTGAAGGCTTCCGCAAAGGAGAATAGGTGCAGCCAGGATTGTCTCCTCAGAGCAATTGCTGAGGCTACCGCTCTACTCGAACCTTCGGCTGCATAAGAAATGAGCCTTATGGACGAGTTAACTATGGAATTGAGGGTGTTAAGGTGTGCTGTCACTTTCTTGGAGACAGCAGCATCTGTGTTGCCCTGGAGAGTATTTCCCAGTTCCTTGAGGAGATCTCTCTGTAGACGCGTGAAATGCGTAAGGTAGTTCAGCGATCACATGGAAAATGTCGCAGAACTAAACACGCGCTTCCCATACCTGTCCATTGTCCTAGAATCCTTATTAGGAGGATGAACAGAGGAAGATGATTCGGACATTTCCTTCTTAGTGGCTGCCGCCACCACCATAGTATCCACTGGCATTCCTTTGGTCAGAAAGCTTTTGTCTTGAGGGCTGTGATATATTTGTTGGGTGTGCAGGGGACCGGTTCCACTGTATCAGGTGTCTCCCACGCCCTTCGCGCTATCAGGTCCATGAGCTCGTCAAAGGGAGGGGTCACCCAGGAGGTAGAAGGTTGAGCCCCAAATGCCTTCAGCAACACTGATTCATCTACAGAAGGGGCAAGGGTCTGCCAGTCTCACCTCTATTTCAAGATTTCCAAAATGTCAGCAAAAGAGACATCTTCAGAGGGGGACCGTGGGGACCCTTCTGCTTCATCCAAATCGGTATCAGATGTCAGAGATTCCTGTGGGGAATCAATGTGCCTCCTCTTGCACAATCTTTTCCTCGGTACATCCTCAGAGGGGGCTTCTGGGGAGGCATCCGAGGAACCAGGGCCACCCTCTGGGGCTGGCTGAGGCACTGGGTCTCGACGCTTGGCAGGAACCGAAGGTACAGAAGCAGAATGTGGACCCCTTGGGGGAGGAGAAGAAGATGCCAATGACATATGTGTCTGTTCAGACAAGACCTTCCTCATGATGTCGAAGGCACCGGTGCCCCGGACCGAGGACCCCACCGGTTCCGAAGAAGCCGGTAGTTTCCCCGGAACCGGGACCACGGGCTCCAACCCTGAGGACGGATCCGAGCTGATCTGAGCCAAGGCCCCGAGGGGAAGAGTCGGAACCGAAAGTTCTGTTCGACTGTCCACCCCGGAACCTAGGAAAGATCGTCGGCTCCGAGACCCCCCCAGCTGGTTCCGAAGGTGTCGAGGTCAACGGTGCCGATAGCGCTACTGGAGGCTTCGTCAACGAGGGCTCTACAATCATCGGCTCTTCGATTCCTGGCTCCGACGACTCGACGGGTCTCGGAGGAGGATTTGTCTTGGGGGCGGGAAGAGCCTCGAGTTTCGAAAGCAATTGGGACGAAACCTCGATTCGTTTGGACAGAGCCGAGTTCTCCATTAGCTTCTGTACCACTCGGTCCACGTTGGAGTCGGAAAGCGGCCTCAAAGAACGGATCGAAGGGGCCAAAGCCGTCACCGAGCGAAGGATTGAAGGCGGTGGTACCTCTGACACCGGCTCCAATACCTGAGTCTCGATCAGAGGCAAACATTCAACGCCCGACCCCGAGGTCTTTGGAGCCAGCGTCCGAATCTGAAAAGAGGTGCTCGGAGCCGAGGACTTAGGCTCCGACACTCTTGAAGACTTGGACCCCTTCGAAGACTTGGACACTTGTTCAGTCTTGTCCAGGGCTTCCTGAAAATCGGGTTTTAATAACCCTCTGTCCACCAACTTCCTGCGTCTTTCTAGCATGACCCTCCCACTGAAGAAATGACAGATGGAACAGTTTTCTTGCAAGTGGAGAGGGCCAAGACAGTAGACTCAGGAAGAATGGTTCTCAGACATATTAGCACTATAAGATATCTAGTAAAAAACAATACTAACAACACACTATATATATATATATATATATATATATATATATATATATATATATATAAATATATATATATATATATATATATAATAACACACTCTAACACTCTAAATATAGGTGAAAGGATTAATACTTATCTCTATATATATAAAGAGAAGGATAAGTTAAGGCAGGAAATATAACAATTTAAATCCTGCTGTCAGTCCTGACAGAATAAAACAAGGCCTTAACTGAAGTAAAACACTAAACTATTTAAACTACTTTAGCTATATGAAAAAACACACTCTAATAAAAACTATCACACTCTACACTGCTACTTTTTAAACTACTTTTTAAACTACAAACTTCAATGAGGATAGAATAATACAATGAAAAAATACTGGCCCAAGCCTCTCACGATGCGATCTGCTGCTAGCGGCAAACTAGATCTGAGTGTTAGCACAGGAGGATCATGGGATAGAACTGTGCCTCGAGCTTTCTCGAAGATGCGGAGCTGGTGATGTGGCCGACTCGGAGCCGAGGATCGGCTCCGAACCCGTGTGTAAGAACAAATGGCGAGATCGAACAATTTCACATCCTCTTATTTGCAATTCATAATGGTCTGGGGAGATCTTTGTGTAAACCAGTGTAGGTTAGTCACAAAAATATTGGACAAGCCATATTTATGGAATTTTTAATTTCCCAAAATGTTTTTACATATGTTTTAGGATCAGATCTACTGCAAGAGCCCGTTGTGCTGTGCATGTTTCAAGATTGTCAATTGTTTCTCTTTACCCTGATGTTGTGCAACCATGGAATTAGTATATCTATATAAGTGAAGAGGTAGGGGAGTATGGGGGGTGAAGCCCCTACGTAAGGTGATTTTACCTGCACCTTTGGTGGGTACATTTTTATATGAGTTTGACTCAACCACTATCTTTGCGGATAGTCTGAATTCGACTTCTCATAGTAGATCTGTTGTCTGGTCACAAGGTTGCCCTGTCCAGAATGTTTAGGGTGCAAGAGAAATATCAAATGAATTACTGATGATATTAAAGTATAATAGGTCTTTCTAAGGCTAAATTTAGGGGTTAGTTAAAAGAACAGGATTTAAAATAGACTAGTTAACTATTATGCAAAGAGCTAAAAGGGGAAGAAAATACACCAACATGTCTTCAAGAAACATCTGGTTGAACTATCTTAAGCATAGATTAACTTCATTTTGGGAACAAGTACTGACATTGGCATCTAGAAATTCATATGAGGCAAGCCAGGTCCAGAAGTAGTTGAAGGATTGTGTCCAGCTGCCTTAGTTCAATGGGATAGTATCTGATCATTAAGGTCAGTTATTATGTGAGCACACTGTTAAGTTCAAGGATCAAACTGGAATGAGGGGATGGTTTGCAGGGTTGTCAGTGGCATTGCAAATCATCCCTCATCTTGGGAGATGGTAGGATGACTAGAAATGTTGAGATCCTCAAAGGGCACAGATCCTGCACATAGAAATGTTTAGTTAGCTGCAGTCAGGAGATGCTCTGGGGTTTGACACTCATAGGGATGTGCTGAGGAGGATGTTTACTTCAAGACTGTATTGTAGAGAAAGTACTATTTTCATGATTGCATAAGTGTGTAAAAGAATATGTGTGTGTGTGTGTGTGTGTGTGTGTGTGTGTGTGTGTGTGTGTGTGTGTGTGTGTGTGTGTGTGTGTGTGTGTGTGTGTGTGTGTGTTTTGGGGAGATCAGAAATTTGCCTGAGTATTTATTGGATGCCAGCATGTGTCGTTTCTGATCTGTTATTTCAATTTTTGTAGGGCTGCAATTATTATTATTTATTTATTGTATTATTTGTCATCATCCATTTGCTTTCACTGCATAGAACATTTATTTTTACTAACTTAGAAAGACTACTAGTATTGAAGTAATTTTCCCATCTCTCAGGACTGGTGAAATATCATAGTCTATGATTCTGAGTTCCTTATATTTTTTCTAGACCATTTTTCTGAGCATCTGTGTCTGCTGAGTATCAAGCCACTGCCACCACCCATTTATTTTCCTATCCCCTGGGTGAAACCAGTCTATGGCGCAGCCATCATATGGGAAAAAGAAGTTATGTACTCACCATAATTCCATCTGTATTCGCCTCACATATGGGTCCGGATCCAATCTTTCGGATCCAACTTGACTGTTAAGCTTGTGGCAACCAAAGTGCTCTTGGATACCTCCCCTTACCCACAATGCATCTCTCCCCATTACCTCAGATCTTGTTTGTTAGAATTATAACCATAAAAGAATGAATTTTAGTTTTTAATGCCCAAAACGATTTTAAAGAAGTCAATTTCTAGAGTATAGGGAAAAACAACCTAATACTTGAAAATCTCTTACCGTTCAACCAGGAACCCCAAGGATGGGGGTTGGAGGGAGGGGATGTGAGGACAGATGAAAAATCAACAATACAGATGGAAAGTTATGGTGAGTACATAACTTCTTTATCTGATATTGTCAATTTTTTCATCTCATCCTCAGATATGGGACTGAGTCCCCAGCTACCTTTAACCCAGGTGGACTCACGGGAGAATGTTCCTCAGAACCATTGAACCAAAGGAGGCTCTTCCCCTGGAGACCAAATCTGACTTGTAATGAGTGATAAAGGTATGATGGTTCGCCCATGCGGCTGCTGCACAAACATCATCCATGGAAGCATTTGTCTGGAAGACTGCAGATGTATCCATTGCCCTAGTAGAGTGAGCTCAAATGGGTTTGAAAGGTTTTATGGATTTTGAAGTGTAAATGAAGGAAATGCAACTAGAAAGCCATTTTGACAAGGTATCTTTGGAAACTGGACGGCCTTTTTTAGGGCCTGCCACAGCAATAAACAATTGGTTTGCTTTCCGAAACTCTTTAATTCTATGTAAATAGAAACATAACTGTCTATGAACATCTAACAAGTGCAGTACATATTCACCCTTACTACTGAAATTAGGGAAGAAAACAGGCAAATGTATGGTCTGATTAATATTTGATTGTGAAATAACTTTGGGGAGAAAAGAGGGGTTGGTACACAAAGAGACTGTCTTTATGAAAAAAAAAAACAAATACAGAGGCTGGGAAGGTAGTACCTGAATTTCTGATATCCTTCTCACAGATGTGATAGCCACTAAAAAGATTTTTCAAGACAGGAAACATAATATCATAAGTGGCTGCAGGTTCGAAGGCCACTTGAACAATCAGACTTAGTACCAAATTAAAGTCCCAAGGGGGAGAAGGATCCCTGTGGGGAGGCTTTAACAATGTTGTCCCTCTTAAGAAGGCTTTGCAAAGTTTGTGGGAAATGAGAGATAAGTTGACAATCCTGAAACGAAAATTTGAAATGGCTGCTAACTGTACCTTAATAGCAGAAGCAGCAGCTCCACTATTGAAAAGACGGGATAAAAATTATAGAATAGAGTGAATAGAGATGCGAAGTATATTGGGAAAAAGATGCTAAGGATGAAGCTACCAGGTAACAGGAAAAGAGGAAGGCCTAAGATAAGGTTTATGGATGTGGTGAGAGAGGACATGCAGGTAGGTGGTGTGACAGAGCAAGATGCAGTGGACAGGAAGAAATGGAAACAGGTGATCCACTGTGGCGAACCCTAATGGGAACAGCTGAAAGAAGATGATGATGAGTGAATAGGGGCCATGAGAGAATCCACTGTGTTGTTTACAAATTACAAACCTCTTACATTTACTCCTATAGAGTTTTGGAGTGGATGACTTATGGGAGGACATCAAAATACGACAGACCGGGGAGGAGAGCAAAGATTGCCTGACAATCATCAGAATTTGGGGAACCAAGCTGTCAGCTTGAGGTTGAGCAGGAATGTCAGGTAAGACAGTATTTCTGGAAAAAGTTCCAGAATCCAGGACTCCTTCTCTAGATAACGCCAGAGGAAATAAAACCAGATTTGTCGAGGCCAATGCGGGGTAATGAGGATTACCTGTTAGCTCTCTGAAGGAATTTGAAAATCAAGGGAATGGGGGAAAGGCATACAATAGACCAGGAGGCTAACTGTGTATTAGAGCATCCCTTGGGGACTGCCCTGGTGGAGGAATTAGGGCGAAGTAGCTGCTGCATTTGCTGTTTAGGGGGAAACCAAAGAGAGTGCAGGAAGGCTGGGCCCATGTGCAGAAAATGTTCTCTGCTACGTTCTGGTTGAAGGACCACTCGTGAGGCATAAGAATGGCTCTGCTCAACTTGTCCGCTTTGAGGTTGCACCTTCCCGGAATATGCATTGCTATAAGAAAGAAGTTGGATGAGATCGCCCATTGCCACACCCTGAGGGCTTCTCAACACAGAGGGTATGATCTGGTTCCTCCTTGCTTGTTTATGTACCATACCACCAACATGTTTTCTGACTGAATCACTACCATCCCCACAATAAGAGCAGTCTGAAATGCCTGCAACACTAGAAGCAGCACTGTTCTCATCTCCAGGATGTTTATGTGCAGCTTGGCCTCGTCCATGGACTGGGTTCCTTGGACTGTCTTCCCCAGATAATGCACCCCAACCCTATCTGGGAAGCAACTGTGGTCACTGTAGCCTGTGGTTAAGGGGACAAATGGTTGACCTTGTGTCATCTGTTCTGAATGAATCAACAATGAAAGGTTCTTTTGCATATGTCTGTTAGAAGAATTTGGTGAGACATCGGTTGGTGGACGATTGATCATTGAGCAGCCAGAAGGCACTGCAGGATTCGCATGTGAAACCTGGCTAATCAAACCAACACAATTGACACAGACATAGATCCTAACACCTATATAACATGGCGGGAAGCTAGTTTCTTGTTCCAGATTAATCTTAAAGTTTGCCATCTGATTGTTAGAACTCTGGAAGGAGGAAGTTTTGCAATCATTTGAGTGGTATCCAGCAGTTCTCCTATGAACTCTAGTGTTTGAGTAGGTTCCAGATGAGATTTTTTGGAAATTTATGGTTATGCTTAGGTTGGAACAAACTTGAATAACAGAATCTCTTGCACGGATAAGTAGATGACTGGTTGGGGTGGATATGAGCCAGTCATCTAAATAAGAAAACACCGGAATCCTTGTTGTCTCAGGTGAGCCACAACCACTGCTATGCATTTGGTGAACACTCTGGGGATGGTAGTGAGACCAAATGGCAGCACTCTGAAATGGTAATGACTGGCTCCTAACTGGAAGCGCAAATATCTTCTGGAGTGTCTGTCCATTTTAATATGGTAGCATGTGTCCTAAAGATCTATAGAGCACACCCAGTTGTCCTGTTCCAGAAAAGGAAGTATGGACTGAACTGTGACCATTCGGAATTTGCAACGTCAGACCTGATTTGTTTAGTCTGCTGAGATCCAAGATTGGTCTCCAGTCTCCAGTTTTCTTTGAAACCAAAAAGAACCTTGAATAAGTTCCAAATCCTCTTTGATCTCAGGGGACCTCTTGGATGACTCTTTTTTTAGCAGTGTCTGGATTTGAATGAGTGTTTGATCCCTTTGACTTGGTGGAATGTCTGGGATCCTCTTGTTGGGAGGGTTTTTTTTGAGAAAAGGGATTTTGGTAACCCCTGGATATTATCCTCTGCACCCATATATTGGAAGTTATGTTTTGCCAGGCTCTACAGTGCAAGAATATCCAACCCCCCCATTGCCTCAAGAGGAGATCAATTGGGCCTCCTTTCAAGAGCACTGAAAGGGCTTCCCGCAGAAAGTCTCCCGGGACCCTTGGTTCTGTGGACCATCTCTGCCACGAGGGTGGCGTCTTCCATTACTGTTCCCCCCTCTGCCTCTGGGGAAAACTGTCCATGTGTGTCTTGGAAGGATCCTTGAGACTTCTTGAACCACATTTTTCCACTACCTCTCTGACCATTAGGATAACGTCTCTGAGGAGCCAATAAACGTATGCCCATGGCAGAAACAGTCTTACCTTACCTTCCTTCTCACACCTGGATAGTGTATCTTTAAGTTTGGAATCAAAAAGAGACGTGCCGTCAAATGGAGTGTTGACAAATGAAGACTTAAAGGGTTCCACAAAATCGCAAAGGGCATCCAGGCATGCCTCCTCATAGAGATGCCAGAACCTGCCACTCTGCTCGTTCCTTCGGCTGCATGCGCAATGAGCCTTATGGAAGACTTAGTTACAGAATGTAGGGTAGCTAACTGGGAAGCTACTTTCTTCTTAGCTTGCTCAGCTACTGCTCCTGCAAGGGTATCTGAAAGGTCCTTGATCAGATCCCTTTGTAACCTGATAAAATGCAAAAGATAATTCAGCAACTGCAAGGCAAAGGTCGCTGAATAGAACACTCGCTTCCCACATCTATCTATCATCCTAGAATCCTTAATAGGAGGATGGATAGTTGAACTCTCTTCAGAAAGTTCCTTCTTGGTCGCTGTCACCACAACCATGGCATCTACTGCAACCCCTTTCATCCAGAAGGCCTTGTCAGACGAAGTGGTTATAACTTTATTTGCTCTCCAGGGAACAGGCTCAATGGAATCTCGGGTCTCCTATGCCCACCGAAAGATCAAACCTCTGAGCTCATCAGTGGGTGGAGTCACCCAGGAGGAAGATGGGTGGGAACCAAAGTCTGCCAGGTACACCGACTCCTCAGGTGAAGGATTACTGGACTGCCAGCCACCCATCTGTTTCAGCATATCCAGAATCTCCCCAAAGGAAACATATTTAAGGTGACAATGGGGATCCTTCTCCCTCATCGAGGTCAGTGTCTTCTATAGGTAACTCCTCCGTGGAGTCCAAATGCTTCTTCTTACAAAGCCTCTTCCTAGGGTCCTCCTCGGTGGGGTAGTCTGGGGAGGTATCAGAAGAGTAAGGGGTACCTGGATGGGTATCCTGGCACCTGAGGTCCCACTGTCCCTATGGAACATTGTGGTTAAAGAAGAGGAATGCAGGGTATCATGATGGGGTTGCAGATGTGAGGGTCAGGTGACCTTTTAGAAGCAGTGGCAACTATAACCCTCTCCAAAGCCCCAAAGGCTCTTGTATGGATGAGGACTCTGACTCCGACATGCCATGCTTTCAGAATGGGGTACCCTACATTCAAGAAGACAGTTCGCCAGGGTTTGAAGTTGGAGCTGAGCTCACCTTTGTTGAAGTCCCGAGGCGTATTAACTGGTCTGAATACTTGGGAGTTGAGCACACTCAAGGTTTGCTGGCTCACTATGGCTCCGGGAACTCTCCGGCTCTGACACAAAGTAAAGAGCTCCGAGCAAAGGTCTGATCTGAGGAAGAGGATATCTTCGGATCAGAGCTGAAATCCATCTGGTGTATCGGATCTAATGACTCCGAAGCTTGCCCTGAAGTTGGGGGAGTGGACAGTTTAGACAAACCTGGCACCATAAGGGTTGAGGGGGGACATAGTGATGCCCTGCATCCACAAAATCTTCTGCACCATGCATTCTACATCTTCTTCAGTAAGGCTCCTGGTCAAGTGGGAAGAAGAATTAGCAGATGGGGACCTTACTCTGGATAAGAAAGGAGACGGTACCCTTGACAGAACTGATTCAAAGGTCGAGGAGTACCACCTCCTTGGTAGTGTGAAAATAGGCTTGAAGGGACTAGTTGTTGGATCAGACATCAGTGGAACCAATCTATCCTTACCATAGAGAATTGGAACCAAAGAAGCCAGATCCAACACAATAGAGATCAGTGCCGAAGGCTCCGATTGGGTCATAGACCACAGGCTTGGGAGATTTTGACATTTTCCCTCTCGGCTTTGAAGAATCCGTCGGTGCCAAAAATGGTCTCTTCTTTCCTGTATCAGAGGATTTTGAGGAAAATGATGAAGCAGGGCTCGAATGAGCTGATTTAGTTTTTGTGGTTGAGCCAGATTTTATTTTACTGCCAGAAATAGCCTCCCCAAAGGTCAAAGACAACATGCCCCTCAAGATGAACTTATTTTTTTTTTCAAGCAAAGCTTGATGGATGAAAGAGTGGCAAATCGCACAATCCTCTTGCAAGTGAAGGGGCCCAAGACAAGAGACACACAGGGAGTGCAAGTCACTAAAAGGGAACTTGTGCCTGCACTTTGTCCATTTTTGAAAACCAGCAGGTTTTTCTTGTTTCGCCACCGTAATGGTAGAAAAAAAAAACAGGCAGAGAACCCACTCACACATACACATTTACAGAAAAAACTGCGAAAGAGAGGAAAATTTTTTTTTTTTTTTTAGATGGAAGTAAAAACGAGGAGAACTACTAACAATAGTAGTTAAAGAAATACCTTTAAAGGTAAAGGGGGAGGGAAGTAACCTATAAAAAGATGGTTATTGGTGGAAAAGTGAAAAAGAAAGAGATAGAGAAAAGGAAAGTAACCTAATTAAAACCGATTACTGTAAAGGATGGATTATTGATGATAAGGGAGTGATAGGAAAGACTAACTACACTAATAATATAGAAGAAAAAATCTTAATAGCATGACCTGATGAACAAGAGCTAGTTGATCTGACCATGTCTTCGGATAGTGGCAAAGGAGATTGGAAGTAATAGGGGGAAATGCTTTGTGGGTAAGGGGAGGTATCCGAGAGCTTTTTGGTTGCCACAAGCTTAGTAATGGCTAAGACAGATCGAATGGATCAAATCCAGACCCATATGTGAGGATGAGATGAAACATTGACAATATCAGATGCCATATTTCTGTTATGGCTCTGAAACAACCTCTGGTGGCTGACACAGGCATCTGCATAACTACTGAAGTGTTCTATGCCCTTCTCTTGGTGTGTGTGTGTGTGTGTGTGTGTGTGTGTGTGTGTGTGTGTGTGTGTGTGTGTGTGTGTGTGTGTGTGTGTGTGTGTGTGTGTATCTATGCATTCATGCACGCGCACACACACTACAACACATATGCCCTATATGGCCTAATTTCACCAGCTTAAAACTCCCAAGCCCACATATCCAAGTCCCATTATCGCTGGTGTTGCTCAGACCACCATCTGCATGGGAGCAAACTGGCTGACCAGGAACACAAAATCCCCCCTCCTCCATGATGGATGACACAGATTAAGATGTTCACTCCCACTGTTTCCTGCCTAGCTCATCCCTCTAATCCACAGACCTGGGCCACCCAAGCTTCATATTTAGCCAGCAAAGTATTAATAAATGTCTGTCTTATGCCTGTTCTGCACAGCTTGCACTGGGTCCCAGTGTGTTTTTGTATTATCATTAAAATCTTGGCACTGGTAAAGTTATCAATATACAATCTGGGTCCCACTTACCTGAGGGAGCTCAATGTTCCATATTAGCCTCCTCAGGCATTGTGCTCAGCCTCCTAGGAGATGGTTCTTCCACTGGCTGGAAATTATTAGTTTTGTACTTACCATAACTTGGTATTAAGTGTTATCCTTCTCTCATTCTGCTTCACTGATGGATCACAGATCCAGTCCTCGGAACCAGCTTGGCTGCCTTCAACAGACTTTAGCCGCCATGCTCAAGCTCCTCCCTTATCCACAATCCTCTGCCTCTAGCTCTACCTCCTCAGATCAAGTTTGCTGCCTCTAACAAAACTGGACAGAAAAAGGAACCAGGAGCTCAAACTGGAAAGTAGGTTCCAATAAAGATTTCTTCAGATCCTGTAAGAACCATACTTGTTTAGGAAGGGGGATGGCTGGGTGGGAAGGTGAAGCAGAATGAGAAAAGGACAACACAGATACCAAGTTATGGTAAGTACGTAGCTAATAAATCTGATGTTGCCCTTCTCATTCTACTTCACTGATGGGTCAGAGTCCCCAGCTACATGATTTCTTGGGTGGCCTCAAGGAAGGATATGCCAGAGCACCGAGGAGCCAAAAGATGTCCTGCTCCTGGAGATCATGTCCAACTTATAATGGCCACAAAGTATGAGACTTAGACCAAGTTGCTGCAGCACAAATATCATCAATTGGAACTCTAGATGAAAAAGCTGCAGAGGCAGCTACAGATCTTGTTGAATGGGCTTTTGGAGTGCTAGGTAATTTCACACCATTTTTGTCATAAATGAAAGTTATGCAACTGGTTATCCATCTAGCTATTGTCACTTTAGAAACTGCTCGACCCTTATGGTTAGAGGAAAAGGACACAAATAGCTGCTCAGATTTTCTGAATTGTCTTGTCCTATGTAGATAGAAATGTAACTGTCTGTGAACATCCAAGGAGTGTAACATGTATTTGCCTTTGTTAGAATAATTTGGAAATAACACTGGTAACTAACTGAATGCTTTGATTTATGTTAGACTCTGTGACAACATTTGGCAAAGAAGATGGGTTAGCATGTAGGGAAACTCTATCCTTGTGAAGGATTATGTATGGAGGTTTAGATGATAGTGCCTGCAACTCAGAAACTCTTTTTGCTGACGTAATAGCTACAAGAACGGCAGCCTTCCAAGACAAGAATTTCAAGATTTCAAGTCACAATCATTAGCCAGTTCAAAGGGCTTTTGGGTCAGTGCTTGCAAGATTATAGTTAGATCCCACAGGGGAGTGGGGTCTTTGATCAGAGGCCTAAGAAGAAAGACACCTTTGAGAAAAGCTTTACATATTTTACCTGAAGCTAAAGAACCCGAAGGTAATCCCAAACGAAAATTGGAAATGGCTGCTAATTGGAGCTTCATAGTTGCAAAACTGGAGCCCTCTTTAAATAAGATCTCAAGGAAAGAAACAACTGAAGCAAAAGGCACTAAAAAAGGGTCAATGTGATGATTAGCAGCCCAAATGGAAAATCTTTTCTACTTGCTTTTGTATACCTTTTTGTTTGAAGTCTTCTGAGAAGCTACAATGGTAGCTTTGTCAGAGGAGGAAAACCTGGACCCTCTGGCAATCAAGAGAACTGGAGAAACCAAGTGGTTAACTTGAGGGTGGGGAGATCTGGGTGGAGTCTTAGTGTAGGGTGATACAGGAGGCCCGGTTTGGGTTTTGGTATCCATGGAGGATACTTCAGGTGAGACCAAAAGAAGGGGAACCAGATCTGATGAGACCAAAAGGGGGCAATGAGGATCACGGTACTCTTCAAACATTTGGCTTTCTGAAGAAATTTTGGAATCAGAGGAAGAGGAGGATAAAGAAGACCGGGGGACCAATCGTGCACTAGAGTGTCTCTCAGGGAACACCCTGAAGGAGCAATCAGAGTGAAATAATTGCTGCACTTGTTGTTGTGTGGGGATGCAAAGAGATTGCAGCAAGGAAGACCCCAACAGTCGAATATCTTGCTCACTACTGACTGACTGAGGGACCACTCATATGGCATCAGAATGGACCTGCTGAGCCTGTCTGCCAACACGCTGGATTTCCCCGGTACATGTGTTGCAAGTAGAAAGTGGTGTGAAGAAATCACCCACTCCCAAACTCACATAGCCTCTCTGTAAAGTGGGTATGAATGGGTTCCTCCTTGCTTGTTGATAAACCAAACAACTGACATGCTGTCGGTGTGAAATGCAATAGTTCCCAGAGGTAAACTGTCCTGAAAGGCTTGCAACAAAAGGAGGCCAGCCATCATCTCCAGTACATATATATGCAATCTGATCTCTAGGAGAGTCTACGTGCCTTGGACCATCTTCCCCTTGAAATGCCCCCCCCCCACCCTATGTGGGAAGCATTCATGGTCACTGTAGCTATTGGATGGGGAAGAATGAAAGGCCTGCCTACCCAAAGATCACAACAAATCCACCACTCTAAATGGCTTCTACAAATATTGATTTGTCTTACAGGAACAGATGGAAGCTGATGCAGAACTGACCACTGAACAGCCAGTGTCCATTGTAGAATGTGCATATAGTACCTGGCTAGAGATACTAGAGCTATGTCAGCTGCCTTAAATCCCAAGACCCATAGAATCAATGCGGCAGGAGAAGATGGTTGAGATAATACAGCTTGTACCTGGAGAGTCAAAGTGTTGATGTGATGTTGGAGCAAGGAAGCTACTTGCGTAACTGTGTTCAATCTCTGGCCTGAAAAAGTTGACGCTTGGTGGGAGCAGTTAGGAGTCAGTCATCCAGATATGAGAATATCTGAAATCCTTGCAGCTGGAGATGAGCTGTGATGACTGCCATGCATTTTGTAAACACACGGGGGACTATGGTGATTCCAAAGGGTAGGGCTCTGAACTGGAAGTGACTGACTCCCATGCAGAAGCACAAGTGACTTCTGGAATGTCTGTCTATTTTTGTGTGATAGTACACTTCCTTTAAATCCACAGAGCATATCCAATTATCTTTCCTTAGTAATGGAAGGATGGACTGAACTGTAACCATCTGGAATTTCTCCTTCTTTATGTACAAACTGAGCTTGCTTAGGTCTAGGATAAGCCTTAGGTCCCCTGTTTTCTTTGGCACCAAAAAGTAACGGGAGTAAGTTCCGGATCCTCTCTGTTCAGCTGGGAACTCTTGGATGACTCTCTGATCTCTGGTACTGCCAACTCCCTCTGGCTGGCTGGAATGTCGGGGAGCTTCTTTTGAACCTTTGGTGTGGGAAGAAAAAAGGGAATGTAGCAGCCTCTGGATATTATGCTTTGCAACCAAGCATTTGAAGTTATTTCAGCCCAGATGCCTGGGTGCAGGGAAAAACAGCCCGCGACTGCCACCACAGACGGACAGTCAGGCAGCGCTTCAGGAGCGCTGAAAGGGTTTGTCGGAAAAAGGTTCTTTAAAGCCCTGGTATTGCAGGCCCCCTCTGCCCCTAGAGCGGCATCTCCCATTAAAGCTTCCTCCTCTTCCTCTGGAAGAGTACTTTCTGCTTTGATCAGGAAAGGAAAAGTACAGTTGTGTACACTTGCCATAAATGTAGATGTTCAAGTGTATTCAATGTTGCAGTCCTAACAAATAGGGTTATCCGGCTCCTGGTAGCCCTCAGTCGGCCAGAATACCAAAGGTAAATAAAAATGACGTAGGTTGTAAAGGACATCAGGGCGTCCAATACAAAAGGAGGCAGCCAACGTCACTTCCTCAGTCTTCCTTGCCGCGGAGCCCGAAGCAGAAGCTTTGCATGCACGAGTGCCGGTCGGCAGTTTACATTTGTTGGTTTCCAACTACAAGAGTTGAAGTCTACTACAGCTAAGTACTCCATTGGGGATCCTCTTTTCTTGCCTTAACGAATGTCAGAAAAAGTTAATAATTGCCTTACCTGTGGAAAGCAGATTCCCCATAAAGATTTTCATTCTTATTGCATTATTTGTTTAGGCGTTGACTACGATGTTCCCAAGTGTGATCTCTGTGTCTCCTTTAATCTGCGTACTATCTATCGTCAGGCTAAGATTTTGGCTAGGCATTTTGGAGTTTGGCCTAAGTTCGTTGGTATGGCGTCCATCGGTCTTCAGACTTCGGATGTTCTGAAGAAATGTAATGATAAGGACCGCGACAGGCCACAGAAAGCTAAGTCCTCGGATGAAGTTAAGTTGATCGTCAGTCAGGCGGAAGCCATTGAGACGCCTTTTTGGATAACCCCATTTGTTATGACTGCAACACTGAAACACAATGAACATCTTGTGATTTTCAGAACCAAGTTTTCTTAGCCCCTCTTTGATTTCTACAATAGGTTCATTGAAGGGTGGAAAACTTGATCCCCATGGTAGACAAGGTCTTACTCTCTTGCTTGCTGTGGATCAGGGTGTCTTTCACTGATGGACCAAATAAGGAGGACCCAAAAAAAAGGGGTGTTGACAAAAGATGCCTTAAAGAGCTCCGTGAAATCACAAAGCCTCATCCATGCATGTCAGCATATCACAATGCCAGTCCTGGCTGCCCTTGAGGATCCCCCCGCTGAATGAGAAAAGAGCTTCATAGAAGAGTTTGCAAGGGAAGTGAGAGTGGTCAGCTTTGGGGAAACTTTATCCAGCTCCTCCTTAGGCAAGCACTCCACCACGGACTCAGAGGGTTCCTTTACTAGGTCTCTCTGAAGGCGCTCTAAGCGAAAAGGTCACAGAGGTGAATATGCACTTCCTGAATCTGTTCAGCAGTCTGGTGACTCCCTGTTCAGCCGGTGGACAGTCGAGCTCTGCTGTGTGAGGTCTTTCTTAGTAGCAGCTGCCACCACCATAGCGTCAACAGGAATGCCCTTGCTCCAAAAGGATCTGTCTTCTGGGGGGATAAAGAATGTTATCTGGATGTTTTTGCACAGGCTGTATGGTGTTTGGCTCCTTCCAGGCCCGAAGGGTGATAAGATCTATAACAGCGTTCACAGGGAGGACTACCCAAGATGTAGATGGGACCACTCCAAAGGCCTCCAAAAATGCCAACTCCTCCAAAGAAGGATTTTTGCACAACTAGCCACTTCTTTGCTTTTGGATTTCTAACATGTTCACAAAGGAGACATCATCCAGTGGTGATTTGGGAGATCCCTCTCGCTCATCACAACCCATATCCTCAGTGAGGGACTTCAGAGGGGTGTCCAAGTGACTTCTCTTGCACATCCTCTTCTGTGGAATCTCCTCCATGGGATATTCAGGCGAGGAGTTGGAAGAGGAAGGGGCCACCTCTGGTGGAAGTGTTTGGAGGTCTTTAGAGGTGGGCTGAACCTAGGCAGAAATGGAAAATGGAAGGCCCAGATCCAATGCAGGGACACAGGGAAGAGCAGAAGTCAAAGAGTCCGGAGCTCTGTCTGCAGAGAAAGCCTTTTCTAAAACTTGGAAAGCCGAAGGCCCCAGAGACACCCTCCCCCACTCCCTCGGAGCTAAAGCCACCAAGGAAGAAGAAAGGAGAACCCCAGAGCCCAAGCTCTCTGATAGAACCAGACCCACACTGTAGAGGGCTGAAGCTCCAAGGAGGAAGGAGAGATCCGACAAAACTGGAGTTGAATCCTGCCCTTCAGATCCGGCAACATCAGGGGCCCAGTACTCACTCTGATCTGAGGATCTCAGAGTAGAGGTAGTCAAGGTCGCTGTCAGCGTCGAGGAAGCAAAGGTCCTCTGATCCGACCCCGAATCCCTCAGTAGACTGCTGTCCTGGGGCTCTAAAACTGCTACTCGGATCGGAGAATGAAAAAAAGAAGAAGTGGTAGGGGCTCTCTTGGATTCATGAGGGAAAGGAGCTGGAAGTACCACCATCTCGATCTTAGCCTTAATAATGGACCTAACCATTTTGTCAACACCATTGTATAGGCTCGTAGAGGATCTGGAAGAAGCCACAGAAGAAGATGTAGAATGTCTGGGTGTCTGTAAAATCTTGGTCAGCGCCATAGCAGAAACCGATCTTATGGCTCTCCTAGGTGAATGAATGGTAGATCCCTGATCTGGGGACTTATGGATCTGAGAGAGAGGTTGAAAAATTGGATTCGAATTAGTAGGATCCAATGAGGTAGTCGGAGCAGAAGCAGGCTCACTCGGAGCCATCAAGTCTATTGGATCCAAGGCAGCCAACATAGATCTAGGCGCCTACATCCTCGGATCTGACTCTTTAGAGATCTTAGAAGGAGGCTCAGAGGAAACCCTGGACTCTTTGTGTTGGCACTTTTTCACCTCGGAGCCATGTAAGTCCCTAGAGGAGGGTTGAGCACCTGGAGAAGAAAGTTGAGCAGGCTGAAGCCCTTTTAAAATTAGTTTATTCCTACGTTCCTGGACTGCATGAGAATTAAAATCCTCACAGATATTGCAAGGGGAAATCCAAGTGAGCAGCCCCGAAACAATAAGCACATTTCTCATGTGTGTCTGAGTGCAGGGATTTTCCTAGTGCACTGCACACATCTCTTGAGTACAGTTGAGTTATCCATAACCACTATGTAAGCTAGAAAAATTCCCTAAGGCAACCAATACTAAAAGGAAAAAAGCTACAAGATATATAAAAATACCAATACAGTAAGTTTTTTTTTTGAAAGAAAGGGCCAAGGTCCAAAGGGATAGGAAAGAAAGGAAGACAAGTAGCCCTAATTCCCACATACACTACATAGGAAAGGGAGGGGTTTAATATATAGAAAGAAGATTTTAAACTACAATAAAAGGTAGAAAAAGTAAGAATAGCAAAACTTCACTTAACTGAGAACTCTTGAGCACTGAAGAATGCGTCTGTATGCACTGGAGTAAATGAGATCTGAGGAGGTAGAGCTAGGGGCAGAAGACTGTGGGTAAGGGAGGAGCTCGAGCCTGGAAGCTAAAGTCTGTTAAAGGTGACCGAGTCGGATCTGAGGATCGGATCCATAACTCATCAGTGAAGCAGAATGAGAGGACAACATCAGATCATCTGGATACTTATCGTTTGCAGAGCAGGCCCCACTATTTGAAACCTACTTCCACAGTGGATTAATATGTGCATGCATTTGTAATTATTATGTGAATCTGCATTAGTACAAATTATATGTGGTCATATTTGTTTTTTTCCAAATTATTCTGGTTTGGGCTAAAAGGGATCATCTGGCCAGTCCACCTACTCAGTTAAATGAAAGTTATGTACTTACCATAAAGCTAGATTTGTGTTGTCTTCTTTCATGTGGCTCAATGTATGGGACATATAGGTTATCGGATCTGATTGGATCTGCCCTTTGCACCTTTTTTCAACCTCTTTGATCCAGGGCTCAGCCTCCTCCAATACCCATAATTCCCTCTTGTCCCTACAATACCTCAGATCGAGTTTGCCCAGTTGTATCTAATATTTCTAAAAGGCACAAAAAATGTTAATATCATATGTATAATGAGAAGGAAGAAAAGTCATCTCAATGAATATATGACAAGGACCTGGTCAGGTCCAATCCATCAGTCGAGAACAAATAAGTGACAATTTAGTTAAGGTAGATGGAGCGAGGGAAGCTGAGCTAGATGGAAGAAGGCAACCCAGATCTAGTGTTATAGTAAATTTATAACTTTTGTATCCAATGTTGTCTTTTCCATCCAGCTCAACATATGGAACAGATTCCCCAGCTACTAGAACTCTGGAGTGGTTTCATGGAAGGATATTCATAGGTTCATAGATTAGTACTAGGCTAACTACCTTTATGAACCATTTTAAGCCCAGCCATTTACCCCATGTGAGAATCAACCCTTGAATCTTGTGTTTGTAAGGTAAACACTTTAACCATTAGGCCAACCCCCCACAATTCCATTCCAAAGAATGGTGGAGCTGAAGGATGCACAAGACCTAGAATGCATCTCCATCTTATAGTAAAGGTATAAACAGCAGACTCAGCAGCTGCAGCACAAATCTCATTTATGGGAACTCTAAAATAAACAGTGGAGGCTGCCACTGCTCTAGTTGAATGAACCTCAGATTTATGTGGAAGAGCTAATCCCTTTTCCTTATAGACAAAGGTAATGCAATCTGAGAGCCACATGGACACTGTGACTTTAAATATGCCTTGCCACAACTTAGCCTTCAAGAAGGAAATAAAAAATGGATCTGTTTTCCTGATTCCTTTGGTACAATGTTGGTAAAATCTCAATTGATGGAGAACATACATCAGATATAAGAGATATTCACTTTTTTAGAAAGGTTTGGAAAGAAAACTGGTAGGTTAGCTGCTGTACTTGGTGTTTAGATGAGAAGTGAAAAGTACAGCTGATCCAAGTGAATGAAGATCATACATAATCACCACTGAACAAATGAGGGACCGCTCATGAGGCAGAATAATAGACCTGCTCCATTTGTCCATCAAGACACTGGAACTCCCTGGGATGTGCATTGGCCACTGCCACAGTCTCATGGCTTCTCAGCATAACAGGTATGAATAGATTTCCCCCTTGTTTGCTGATGTATGAGCCATGTTCTTTGTCTGGATGGAAATCACACCCTTGGGGAGACAGCCCTGAAAGACCTGCAGTGCTAGGAAGATCACTGTCATATCAAAAACATTCTGGTGAGCAAAACACAAAATCCAACTAAAATAACCAAAAATGAAACAAAACTAAGCCACCATATACTGAATGGACAAACTTCCATGATGCACCGAACATCCACTTTATTGAAGAAAAAAAACACAATCCTCTGTGAGCGCTTTCGTTTAGCCAATGCTAAAACTTCATCAGACAATTAAACAGTTGTTACATCACATCCTTTATACAAATCCTAATAAATTATTTGAACCAATTTACTAATTAACTGCTGCACTAATACTACCTCATATCCTGCTCACTACTCACATTACAAATAGTACTAAAGAAACACTGTTAACTTAAACACATATATTTCCTAAACAAAACCTTATGATTCAAAGCTACATGAAATCTTAAGAAACAAATTATACTCATGAACAAGCTATTCTCATGACTAAAATTTCAGATGCATATATATATATATATATATATATATATATATATATATATATATATATATATATATATATATATATATACACACACACACACACACACACACATATATATATATATATATATATATATATATATATATATATATATACATACATATATATATATATAAAATATATGAGTAAAGATGAGAGAAAACTGTTTCTGTAAATATGAATTAATAAAGGGAGATCTTCACTGGTCTGGTGGGTCCTCCTGTATAATTCACTTTTCTAACAGCTTTTACACTTCTGCTGTTGCTAATTTCCTCTGACTGGGTGAAACATCAGGAATTTTCTTTTTGTTTGTTGGAAGGAAAGCAAAGGGAATAGCATAGCCTCTGGTGATTTTCTTCTGCACCCAAGAATCTTGACTGATAGCTAACTAGATGCTATGGAGCAAAGACAAGCACTCTCCAACTGCCTCCATAGTGTAGCAGTCAAGCAACCATTCAGGAGTACTGGAAAGGCTTCTCAGTGAAAGGAACTTGAAACCCTTGATTTTGCAGTTCGTCCCTGCTCCAAGGGTGATGTCTATTAAAGTTATTCCCCCATCTGCCTTGGGGGCTCTGTAACTAGAAGTGTCCTGGGCAAAACTCTAGGGCTTATAAAACTAAAGTCTCTTTCAACCCTTCTGGTAACAGGAAAAAGTCCTTTGGGGAATGGAAAAATGTATACCTTCCTGCTCACTACAGGTGCATCTCTCTTTTACCTTAGGTCCAAAAAACACTCACCCATCAAAGGTTGCACTGATAAAAGACATCTTAAAGCGCTCCACAAAATGCAGAGATGCATACAGGCATGTGGATGAATAGCAATCCCAGTGCCTGCTACTCTTATAGTTTCCGCATTGGAAAGTAGGTGTATGTTAACAGTGGACATGAATTGAAGGATAGATAGCCGAGATTCTGCAGTTTTCTGAATATCCACAGCCAAATTATCTGAGAGGAATTTAGAAAGTTCCCTAATCAAATCCCTCTAAAAACGAGTCATGTGGGTCAAGTAGTTCAGCACATGAAGAGCAAACATCAGTGATGCATATGTCCAGTTTCCAAATCACAATGCCCTGGACTTCCTGTTAGGAGGACAAACAGAGAATTACTCCTTAGAAAGCTCTTTCTTAGTGGCTGCTCCTACCACCATAGTATCTACTAGGGGACCCTTGCTCCAATGTGATCTGTTTCTAAGGGATACAATAATTTTATCAGGTTTCCCTGGGATCAGTTCCGCTATGTCAGGCTGCTTCCAAATCCACTGCAAGACCAAATCAATGAGTTCTTCAGTGGGAAGGACCAGCCAGGCATTAGATGATCTAGCCGCAACAACCTCAAAGAATACTGACTCCTCTTAGGAGGGGGCAACCTCCCATCTCTGCGTTATTAAATAAAGGATCTCTCCAAAGGAGATGTGTTCTGGGGGAGGGGGCTTGGGGACCACTTCCCTTGCTTGAAGCTGGTATCTTCAGTGAGTGACTCATGAAAGGAGTCTACATGTTTCCTTTTGCAAGACTGATTTCTGTGACATTCCTTAGCAGAGTGCACTGGATAAGGCTCAGAATCAAAATGGGACCCCTTCAAGTGAGTACCTTCGAGGCTAACTGACACTGGCTGCCCTGATGAATAGGATGCCTGCAAGGCATCAGAGGCTCCAGAGGGAGTCAGGATGGTGCCAAGTGCATGCAAGGAACCTTTTTTTCTAGATTTGAAGAGGACCCTTTCAAAGGGTTCAAATGTTGAATCAAAGATCCGTACTGAAGACAACTTCCCACGATTGTAAGACCTTAAGTAAAGAACATCCCCAGCCCTGACCTGACATAGCTCAGCATCATGGTATCAGAGCTGAGCTGTCTAAAGCCAATGTACTCAGAAGTATAGACAGCTCTCTTAACTTGAGAGTCAAACTCAACGCTTATACACTGGTCTTGACCCCTTGGCCCTGAGACTCTTCACAATCCGACAGTGCAGGAGTTGAAAGGGTAAAGGGAAACTGTTAGAGTGAAAGTGGAAGCTGCTCTTGGCTCTGCCAAAGTTCTCCCATGGGTATCACTTGGAGCCACAGACACCATATCCAAAGGTCTGACTGGAGAAGAGGTAACCAAGAAGGGAGATGACTGGACACCTCTGTGGGGGAGGTGTAGGGTGGATCCCCATCTGAATCTGCATCTGAAGAAATTTCCTCATCGTACGATCAATGTCAGCTTTGGACAGGCTTTTTAACAAAATGAAGGACCTGTAAGATGGACTAAAGGGAATGATGTTTTTCCTGGAGTATAAGTGAATGTAGGACTGGCCAGCTTCAGAGAGAAGTGGCACACCAGAGAAGGTGCTTGGCCCTGACCTTTTTTCTGTCCTGATATTGGATCCATCATTCTACGATTCCTCAGGGCTAGGTCCAACTAGGGCAGTCAGATCCAGAGACTTCTTTCTCAATCATTCTTTTTGTCTCACTTTTTCCTGCTCCTTTTCATTCTCTTTACTCCTCTCTTTCTCTCTCTTTCTCTGTCTTTTTCCTTGACATGCTTAGAATTAACTGTTTTTTTGGAGGAAGAAGAAGCTGAAGTGGATGTCAAAGGAGTTTATTCTCCCACTTGGACACGGAGAAGGCCCTTTAGGACAAGCTTATTTCTTTGGTCCACAACGGCTCTTTCACCAAAGAAAATACAAGACTCACATTCAACATTTAAATGGTCTGCCCCTAAACAGTAAATGCACACATCATGTGGATCTTGGAAGGGAGTGGACCTTGAGCCCAAAAGCACTACACTTTTAAAGCCAGAGGCCTTGTCAGACATCTTGGAAAAAAAAGAGCAGAAGGAAAATGCACACAATCACAAAATCCTAGTAACAATGCTATCCTGTCAAAAGCTAAAGTAGTAAACACGCGTGACACTAATCTAGCAGAAAGTGACTACAGAAGGTACAAAAATACAGCTAAGATAATATGAAAGTTGTTTTTTAAATAAGAACAAGAGAAAGGTAGGAAGGAACAACTTCCACAAGAAAATTATTAGATGAAAAATGATAGAAAGATATTTAGAAAGGATAAACAGTTGCTAGTTACAGAATCCAGAAATGATATCTGAGAAAAACACTTAAGACCTGGAAAAATTAACACTTATCTTAAAAATGAGAGCTGAGCCCTCACAGATATTTTTTTGACCATACAGATGGCAAATGAGATCTGGGTATTGCAGGGACTAGAGGAAATTATTTGTGGGATGGAGTCTGAGCCCTGAAAAAAAGTGACAAGGTCGGATTGAATCCCATAACCCATACATCCCATACACTGAGTTACATGGAAAAGACAACACTGGATCATATGTTAAATAAATCAATTAATAAATAAATAAAATAGTTTAGCTTCAATCATTTATTTCTGACAAATGAAAAGGGCTTTGCTTCTTCAAATACAAGAAACCTTTCTTGAGTACTTATTTGTATTTTTTACCTAGGTAGTAAACAAATCAAAACTGACCAACACAGGCGTAGCTAGCTCAACTAGCACCTTATGCTGGTCCCACAAATATGGCTTCCTACAGTAAAGCCAACCAATCATGCACCACCAAATGTAGGCCCCCAGATCTCATCAGAAAAGCAAAAAAAAAAGTCTTCTGATTATTGTAGAAAGCCGATTGGCTTCCTACAGTAAAGCAATCAGTCATGCATGACCAAATCCTTGATCTCCCCAACTCTTACCAGAAGAGCAACAAAAAACATCCTCATCTTACTGTGGGATTGGCTACCCACAATACGGCATCAAATCCACAGCCCAGCTCTTCAAGTGAAGAGAAAAACAAAAAAAAAAAAACGTTAAGCTGAAATGACATTCTGTACTGGCATGTTGGTACAGAAAAGAGCTCTGGATGATCACACCCTTAACATTTTGCACCTGAGGCAAGTTCCCCCTTTCCTCTACCCTTGCCACATTACTGCTCACCAACTGCAGGCACAGCCTGGGTCTCAAAATTTGTATTGCTAAATGACATAACACAGTTAATTGATCTACTTAATACATTCCATAATTGCCAATAATTTTATATCCATACTACTGAAAGTATTAGCTTCTGTGACAGTTCCCTAGAAACTGATATAATTAGAAGTTATGTACCTACCATAACGTTCCATGTTAGTTGTCTTCTCTCGCTTTCTTTCTTGCTGGATGGGTTCGGAGCCGATCCTCAGCTCCGACTCGGCACTTGCTAAGCTCGAGAGCTAATTTTACCAGCTCGAGGCAACCCTATATCCCATGATGCAAGGCGTGACTACTCCAGATCTCGTTTGGTAGCTATGAAAAAACCCTGCCAGTAACCTTCTTCCCAGAAAGGAAGAAGAGGAACTAAATGTGGAAAGAAAACAAAGCAAATAACCACTAGAGAGTAGTGACACTTCCTACTGGGAGCCCATAGAAAGAATGAACCATACCCAGAGAAGAGTACAACTTCAAGGTCTGTCCAGGCTAGGGGGAAGGAGGGAGGGACGCAAGAAAGAAGGCGAGAGAAGACAACTAACATGGAACATTATGGTAGGTACATAACTTCTAAATGTTAAGTTGTCAAACTCGCCTTCATTCTTGCTGGATGGGACCGTGTCCCTAGCACCTCTATCCTGGGTGGCTCAATGGAACAGACTCTTGAGAACTGTGGAACCAAACCTAGCCCTGTCCCTGGAGGCCAAGTCCAATTTGTAATGAGAGACAAAGGTGTGAGGAGTGGCCCAAGTGGCTGCCGCACAAATGGTGGCAATAGGTAGCCTATCCTGAAATGCTGTGGAAGTGGCTAGGCGCCTGGTAGAATGTGCGTTTGGTTTTGAGGGCAGTTGCTTGCCCCTAAGGAGATAAACATGAGAAATGATAGAAGACAGCCATCTGGATAATGTCACCTTGGAGACCGGAAGACCCTTCCTGTTTTCTGCATAAGAAAGAAACAGTTGATCAGATTTTCTGAATTGTTTAGTTCTGTCCAAATAAAATCTGAGTTGGCGATGGACATCCAAACAATTAAGTTTCTGTTCCGCTCTGTCAGAATAATTAGGGAAAAAAACTGGCAACTCAATAGATTGGTTAATATTCGTCTGGGAAGCAACCTTGGGCAAAAAAGATGGATTAGTTCTTAAAGACACTCTATCTTTGTGGAAAACCAAGTATGGGGGACGGACACAGAGAGCGTGAAGTTCAGACACCCTCCTGGCTGAAGTAACAGCAACCAGAAAAATTGTCTTCCAGGAAAGGAATTTTAATGAGCATGTAGCAGCCGGTTCAAAGGGGGGCAGAATCAAGGATGCCAGCATTAAATTCAGGTCCCATTGCGGAGGGGGATCTTTGACTGGGGGTTTCAGCAGAAAAATCTCTCTAAGAAAGGCTTTGCAAAGCTTGTGAGACATTATGTTTTGATCCGCTAAGCCAACATGAAAATTTGAGATCGCTGCCAGCTGAACCTTAACTGTCGAGGAAGAAGAACCCGACTGAAAAATCTCAGCTAGGAAGTCCAAGAGTGACTGCACTGGAGCAGTAAAGGGATCTATGTCCCTAGACTTTGCCCAGAAGGAAAAACGCTGCCATTTACTAGCATAAATCCTTCTGGTAGAGGACTTTAGAGAAGCTACTATGATATCTCGCACGGGATTAGAAATCATAGGAAGCCTGGCTAAGGAAGGAAGTGGAGCAACCAAGCAGTGAGGTTGAGAGAATGAATGGCCTGGTGCAGATGACCCAAATGGTGGGTCAGAAGATCTGGAATTGGATCCAGATGCCAAGGCTGAACCAAGAGATGACGATGTAGGGACAGAAACCAAATTTGTCGAGGCCAGTAAGGGGCAATGAGAATCAACTTGGCTCTCAAGACGGTAGCTTTCTGAATCACTTGAGGTATCAGCGGGAATGGAGGAAAGGCATAAAGAAGTCTCCGGGGCCAATCCTGGGTTAGAGTGTCTCTGGGGGGATGGCCTGGTAGTGGAAAGAGGGAGAAGAAGTCTGGGCATTTGCTGTTTTAGGGTGTAGCAAAAAGGTCGCAGCAAGGGACGCCCCACTTCTGAAAAATCTCGTCCACTACTGATTGTTTGAGAGACCACTCGTGTGGCATTAGAATAGCTCTACTCAGTCTGTCCGCTAAGAGGTTGGATTTCCCGGGGATATGCGTTGCTATCAGAAACCGATGAGAAGAGATTGCCCATTGCCAAAGTTTGAGAGCTTCTCGACACAGTGGATAGGACCTGGTCCCGCCCTGTTTGTTGATATACCAGACTACGGACATGTTGTCCGTCTGAACTGCAATAGTCCCTAAAGGAAGAAAGTTGCTGAGGGCTTGCAACGTTAAAAGCACTGCTCTCATCTCTAGGACATTTATGTGCAGATGGTATTCTATGGGTTGCCAAGTCCCATGGACCATCCTGCCCTGATAATGCCCCCCCCACCCGATCAGAGAGGCATCCGAAGTGACTGTGGCAACCGGGAATGGGGGAACAAACAGTCGGCCCTGATAGAGTTGCGGAGAAGACATCCACCAGGTTAAGTGACTCTTGCAAGATTGCGTCACGAAGATCTCGTGGCGCATGGGAAGCTGCTGGAATGACCACTGGGTGAACAACATCCACTGCAGGAGACGCATGTGGAAGCGAGCTAAAGGAAGCAATACGATGGCCGCAGCCATAAGACCTAGCACCTTCAGGACAAATCTGGCCCTGATCTTTCTGCTGAGTAGTATGATCCGAACATACTTTTGGATGTCCAGAATTCTTTCTTTGGTTTGTGAGTCTTGCTGACATCCCGACAGTGTCTAATTCTGCACCTATAAAGGTAATAGACTGGCAAGGAGACAATGAAGATTTTTCGAAGTTTATAGAGATCCCTATCTGGTTGCAGATGTGAAGAGTGTAGTCCCTGGCCTTGAGAAGTTGATGCCTGGTGGTGGCAGAGAGGAGCCAGTCATCTAGATACGGAAACACCTGGAATCCTTGATGTCTCAGGTGAGCCGTGACCACTGCCATGCATTTGGTAAACACTCTGGGGGCTGTAGTGAGACCAAAGGGCAGGGCTCTGAATTGAAAATGACTGGTCCCCAGCCGAAAGTGGAGAAACCTTCTGGAGCGCCTGTGAATTTTTATGTGATAGTACGCATCCTGAAGGTCTATTGAGCACATCCAGTTGTCCTTGCCCAAAAAGGGTAGAATGGACTGAAGCGTGACCATCTGGAACCTTGCCTTCTTGACAAACTTGTTTAGTTTGCTGAGGTCTAAAATTGGTCTCCAATCTCCAGTCTTTTTGGGAACCAAAAAGAATCTTGAGTAGATTCCGGATCCTACCTGGTCTGCTGGTACTAGTTGGATGGCTCTTTTTGCTAGGAGCTTTGATACCTCCAGCTTTGCGAACTCCCTTAGACCGGGTGAAACGTCCGGGAGGGATTGATGAGGAGCAGGATATCTCACGAAAGGGATATTGTAACCCTCGGATATGATTGACTGTACCCATTTGTCTTGAGAAAGGGAACGCCAGGCTGTTGGGTACAGCGACAATCTTCCCCCAACTGCCTCCAAGGGTGGACAGTCAGGCAACACCTCAGGGATGCTGGAAGGGTTTATCAGAGAGAGGCTCTCTGCTACCCTGATTCTGCGGACCCCCTCTGCCCCTAGGGCAGCATCTATTGTTATTACCCCCTCTGCCTCTGGGGGTAAACTGACCACATGTGTCCGGCGTGACTCCCTGAGATTTACGTAACCACATTTTCCCTCCCTTCTGACCTTTAGGATAGGGTCTTGAAGGGGTGAAGAAATGGACTCCTACGGCAGAAAGAGTCTTGCCGTCTTGCTCACACCTGGTCAATGTGTCCTTCACCTGAGGTCCGAACAAAGCCAAACCATCGAAGGGAGTATTAGTGAAGGGCGCCTTAACGGGGTCTGCGAAATTACAAAGCCGCATCCAGGACTGACGCCTAAGTGCTACTCCTGTGCCTGCGGCTCTACTCGCTCCATCGACTGCATAAGAAATGAGCTGCATGGAGGAGTCAGTTATAGAATTTAGGATTCCGAGCTGTGAGGCAATCTTCTCTTGAGCCCCAGCAGCTGATGGATCCTGAACTACCTTACCTAGTTCCTTGAGAATATTTCTCTGAAGCCGGGTAAAGTGACAGAGACAGTTCAGCGAGCGCATGGAGAAGGTTGCTGAAGAAAATACCCGCTTACCGTACCTATCCATGGTCCTAGAGTCCTTGTTAGGAGGATGGACAGGTACAGAAGGATCGGCAAGTTCCTTCTTGGTGGCAGCTGCCACCACCATGGCATCAACAAGGACACCTTTGGTGAGAAACTGTTTGTCTGCGGGGGCCGTGATGAATTTAGAAGGCCTCCTGGGGACTGTTTCCACAGAATCCGGGGCCGCCCATGCCTTTCAAGCCACCACTTCCATGAGCGGGTCGAAAGGCGGAGACACCCAGGAGGTGGAGGGTCGAGATCCAAAAGCCTCCAGGTATACCGACTCATCCTCGGAGGGGTTAATGGAAGGCCAGTTCCCCCACTGCTTAAGGAGTTCCAGGATGTCTGAAAAGGAGACATCCTCAGAGGGGGACCATGGGGAACCCTCCGACTCATCTAAGTTGGTATCTGATGTCGTAGACTCGGGGGAGTCTGTGTGCTTCCTCTTGCACGTCCTCTTGCGCGGGGGTTCTCCGGAAGGATCAGGAGAAACCTCGGAAGAGGAAGTTCTTCCCAATGGGGAAACCTGGGGTGATGGATCTCTGGGTCTGGGAGCAAGAGAGTGGGAAGAGACATCAACAGGCACCGAAGAGGGGGGGAGCTAATGGAATTGACCGTTGACTCAGCTCCGGGGCTAGAGCACTCCTCATCACCTCAAAAGCTCCCCTTCCAGGGAGGCCAGAAGACTCCCGCTCCGAAGAGACAGGAATCCCCGGTCCCACCGAAAGAGAAGGCTCCGAGGCCGATGTCGGTGCCGAGCTCACCAATGCCGAAGCTCGAAGAGGGAGAGCGGGGTCGGACAAGGGTCCGATGCCACTCGCCCCCTCGGAGCCGACAAGGGAGACCCGACAACCGGATCCCTCCAAGGAAGGTCTCATGGAGGAAATCGGAGTTGAAGACAACGGAGCCGACAGGGGGAGTATCGGCTCCGGCGCACCCACGGTCAACGTTCCGAGAAGCTCCGGCTCCGAACTCTGAAGGAGAGTCGGAGGTGGAATTTCAGGGGGATTTGGGATAGCGGTCGTCTGCTGAGACAGGCTATGGAGCATCTGGGCCAGTGCCTGTGACTTCAGCAGTCTACTTACCACCCTCTCCAAGTCATGGTCTGACAGCCTGGAAGACCTTGAAGATCAGCTCCGATGGCTCCGCTCCGAAAGTAGAGGAGATCCCAGAGCTGAGCGAATCGACTCCAGGGAAGGGGACCAAGATCTCTTCTTGGAAGGAGCCATCGGAGCCGAAGACCCCTCGGTTCCAGATGGAGCCGACAGTTTATCGGCACCAGTCCTGGTCAAGGATATGTCGGCTCCGGCCGGAGCTGACATCAACATAGGTGCAAGTGTATCGGAGCCAGCCGGCACCGATACCACCACCTCAGAGATAGAGAGATCGGCTCCAGTTGGAGCCGATCTCGACTCCGAAGGAGTCGGAGCCACCGCCGAAGGCTTAGGAGCCAAAGCCTGGGCTTTAGGTGGCTTAGAGGGCTTTGCCGACCCAGTCTTGGTCGGGGAACCCTCTGGCTTCAACAAGCCACGTAGAATTAATTTATTTCTACATTCCTGCAGGACTCTCTGGCTGAAGGAGTGACAAATAGCACAGAAGTCCTGCAGGTGTAAAGGCCCCAGGCAGTACACACAAGAAGTGTGACCGTCTGTCAGAGACATTTTCTGACAGCACGAGTCACACTTCTTGAAGCCTGAGACCTTTACTTCTTTTGACATAGTATGCAACACACACACACACCAGTCAAACAGTTAACTAATAAAAAGGAGGAAAAACTGACTAAGACACACAGACTTCCTGACAGAAAAATAATGGAAGGGAGGCTTACGGCCTGAAGGGAGGAAAAAGTATCCCTAATGCAAATTAGAAAGGTAATATAGGGCAAGATAGATAGATACTAGTTTACACTAACTGTTAAGAAAAGGAAATAAGGAAAATGGAAATTTTCCTGACTGACTTTTAGTACAAAATACTAAATTTTTACCTGAGCTGGTAAAAGGAGACCTCTTCACGAACCGGCAAACGAGATCTTGGGTAGTCACGCCTTGCATCATGGGATATAGGGTTGCCTTGAGCTGGTAAAATTAGCTATCGAGCTTAGCAAGTGCCGAGTCAGAGCCGAGGACTGGCTCCGAACCCATCCAGCAAGAATGAAGGCGAGTTTGACAACTTAACATCAAACATTTGCTGCTGAATGTTACTTGCTCTAACAATGAACTGCTGTAATACAATAGCAAAGGGTCAATGAGAGAAAGAGCGAGTGAGAGAGAAAGGGAGAGAACTGGGAAATAGGATATACAAAGTATGCCTTTAACCTGACCAAAATGGAGCGTATTTTATTGTAACCATTTAAAATGCCCTGAAATATGGAAAATGAATGGCCAGAAAAATGGACTTGTATATTACAAGTCCAATATGGCCGTTTCTCAAAATATTCCCTTTTCCCCTGAGGTTGTGTGATCTTAGAATTGGTATATAGTTCAGGAAGTACAGGGGGGCTTGCTCCCCTGCAAAAAACAAGTTGAAAGAAGAATGATTTTAGATATTTGCTCTTCTCCTGCATTTTTATTCTTTTTCTTTTTTTGGGGTGACATTTCAATAGGGAACTGTATTTTATAGCCTAAAGTCCCAAAATAGTAATCCAGTAGTGCAGACATGCAAGTAGCAATGTCTGGTTTAGTGTTTTCCATGCATGGTTTTCAGTCACACAAGTCTCGTGTGTATTCACTTAGTTAAACAAAGATACTGCCAACTAATGCCAAGCAGTAGTTAGCAATAGCTAACTACTACTGCCAAGAAGACGTGGTGCCAACTGTGCCATTTAAGGGTCTATTGCAAGTGCACATGTGCCAGTAGTTTTCAACACACTTGCTTGCTGTCACTGATCTAAACAGCAAGTGGCCTTACTTCCACTAGACTGATCATATATAATTACCTAGACCCTTCAGAACTAGATTGCCTTACTAGAGCCTTAACTCTTACTCTAAAACTCTCACCAGGTCCATAACCTTAACCTAAATCCTCTCTCCCTATTCCTAACCAACACACTCTCCTCCCACTCCCTAACCCTAAAATCCTTGTTTACTCCAAAAGCCTAAAATTCCACTCCTCTAAACCTGAAGTCCCCAGTCATTCCCTAAATCTAAAACTCTACTGCCCTATTCCTAATCCTAAAGTCTCCATTTGCTCCCTAAATGTAAAAATTCTACTCCTCTCTAACAATAAACTCCTCTCCTGCTCTCTAAACCTAAAACTCCCTCTCTGTTCCCTTTTCTAAAGTCTTCAACTGCTCCATAACCCTAAACTCCCCTCCTTCTCCATAACCCTAAAACACCTGCCTCCACTCCATACACTTAAATCCCCCTTCATATTGCTGCCTAAAATGCCAAGCCACACTCATAGCCATTCTCACTCCCTCCCTGTGGCTGCCACACTTTCCTCACTAGAACTCGGCTATGAGTTTGGTAAGTTGCAGCAGCTCCACTCTCTCCACTTTGCTTCCACACCTCAAATGAACATGTACCCAAGCATGAGCATTGCATGACTGGCAGGCTGTGTGAGCTACAAAATGCCTGAGTCCCTGGCTGTGAGACAGTGATATTCAAAAACTTGGAACGTGGGCACTCACAGTAGACATATTACTGAATCTATAGAAAAAACTGCCTCATAAGTGGTGTCCCTACCACAACTCACAAACCTTTGATGAAAATAAAAAGAGAAAATACTTCTGCAATGTATAATAAGAAGTTATGTACCTACCATAACGTTCCATGTTAGTTGTCTTCTCTCGCCTTCTTTCTTGCTTGATGGGTTCGGAGCCGATCCCTCGGCTCCGACTCGGCACTTGCTAAGCTCGAGAGTCACTTTTACCAGCTCGAGGCAGCCCCATATCCCATGATGCAAGGCGGTAAGTACCCAGATCTCGTTTGCTGACAAAGGGCAATAGCACCAAGCATAAAATACTTCCCAAAGGAAGAAAGAAAACTTACAGATGGAAAAAGGACCAGGTCTGAATGGTCTTTAGCATAACAGTTTCTTATACAAGCTCTGACCAAGCCAGGAGGAAGGAGGGAGGGTCGCAAGAAAGAAGGCTAGAGAAGACAACTAACAGGGAACGTTATGGTAGGTACATAACTTCTTAATGTTAAGTTGTCAATCTCGCCTTCATTCTTGCTTGATGGGACCGTCCCTAGCACCTCTATCCTGGGTGGCTCAATGGAACAAACTCTTGAGGACTGTAGAGCCAAAACTGGCTCTGTCCCTGGAGGCCAAGTCCAATTTGTAATGGGAAACAAAAGTGTGAGGAGTGGCCCAAGTGGCGCTGCACAAATAGTGTCCAAAGGAAGTCTAGCTTGAAAAGCTGTAGAAGTAGCTAAGCTCCTAGTTGAATGTGCTTTAGGTTTTGAGCACAGCTGTTTTCCCCTGAGCGATAAATTTCAGAGATGACCGAAGAAAGCCATCTGGACAAGGTCACTTTAGAAACAGGAAGGCCTTTTTATTATCCGCATAGGAAACAAAAAGTTGATCAGATTTTCTAAATTTTTTGTTCTGTCCAAATAATATCTAAGTTGACGGTGGACATCAAGATAATGTAGCTTTTGTTCAGCTCTATCTGAATAGTTGGGAAAAATACAGGAGATCAATGGATTGATTCAGATTGTTCTTTGAAGCGACCTTAGGTAAAAAGGTTGGATTAGTTCTCAAAGATACTCTGTCTTTGTGAAAACCAAATAGGGGGTCGAACCGAAGAGCATGAAGTTCAGACACCCTCCTGGCAGATGTAATAGCCACTAGGAATAAAGTTTTCCAAGAAAGATATTTCAGGGAACAAGAAACAGCTGGCTCGAAGGGGAAGAATCAAGGATGTCAGCACTAAATTTAGATCCCACTGAGGAGGAGGATTCCTGATTGGAGGTTTTAGTAGGAAAATTCCTTTCAAGAAGGCCCTGCAGAGCCTATGGGACATAATATTATGATCTGCTATCCCGACATGAAAATTGGAAATAGCAGCCAATTGAACTCTGACTGTGGAAGAAGAGGAGCCTGCATGAAAAATCTCTGCTAAGAAGTCCAGGACTGCCTGAACAGGGGCAGTAAAGGATCATTATTCTTGGCCTTAGCCCAATAAGAGAAACGCTTCCATTTGCTTGTGTAAATCCTCCTGGTAGAGGATTTTAGCGAAGCTACTATGATGTCTCTAACTGGGTTAGAGATCAAAGGAAGCCTGGCTAAGGAAGGAAGTGGAGCAACCATGCTGTGAGGTTGAGAGAAGGGATTGACCGGTGCAGCTGACCCGATTGGTGAATCAGAAGATCTGGCACTGGGTCCAGATGCCACGGCTGCACCAAAAGGTGATGATGGAGGAACGGGAACCAAACTTGTCGAGGCCAGTAAGGGGCAATGAGAATCAATTTGGCTCTCAAACGGTAGCTTTCTGGATCACGTGCGGGGTCAGAGGAAATGGAGGGAAGGCATAAAGAAGTCCCTGGAGCCAATCCTGGGGCAGAGCGTCTCTGGGGATGGCCTGATAGAGGAAGAGGCTGAAGAAGTCTGGACATTTGCTGTTTTGGGGAGTAGCAAAAAGATCGCAACATGGACGACCCCATTCCAGAAAAATCTCTTCCGCTATAGATTGCTTGAGAGACCACTCATGAGGCATGAGGATAGCTCTGCTCAATCTGTCCGCTATAATGTTGGTTTTCCCAGGGATATGCATTGCTACCAGAAACCGATGAGAGGAGATCGCCCATTGCCATAGTCTGAGCGCTTCTCGACACAAGGGGTAGGACTTGGTTCCGCCCTGTTTGTTGATATACCAAACTACAGACATGTTGTCTGTGTGGACTGCAATTGTCCCTACGGGAAGAAAGTCGTTGAGGGCCTGCAACGTTAAAAGCACTGCTCTCATCTCCAGGACATTTATGTGCAGATGGTACTCGAACGGCTGCCACGTCCCATGAACCATCCTGCCCTGATAATGACCCCCCCACCCGATCAGGGAGGCATCCGTGGTGACAGTGGCTATCGGGGATGGGGGTACAAAGTACCTGCCTTGGTGAACCTGAGACGATGTGATCCACCAAGCAAGATGCTCTTTGCATGTCTGTGTCACCAGAATCTGGTGACGCATTGGAAGTTGCTGGTATGACCACTGTGTGAACAGCATCCACTGAAGAAGGCGCATGTAGAATCGGGCCAGGGGAAGAAGAGTAATGGCCGCAGCCATGAGACCTAATACCTTTAGAACCATTCTGGCCTGTATTTTCTTGCTGGCCAGAATGATCCTGACATGAGTCTGAATGTCTGAAACTCTTTGTTCTGTAAGGGTAGCTGACATCCGAACAGTGTTTAAGTTTGCCTATGAAGGTAATAGACTGGCAGGGCGATAAGGATGACTTTTCGAAGTTGATTGAGATGCCCAAATGAGAACAAAGGTCTATTGTGTAATCCCTGGCTTGTATAAGCTGATGCCTGGTGGTGGCTGACAGGAGCCAGTCGTCGAGATACGGAAACACCTGGAATCCTTGACGTCTCAGGTGAGCCGTGACCACTGCCATGCATTTGGTGAACACTCTGGGGCTGTAGTGAGACCAAAGGGCAGGGCTCTGAACTGGAAATGACTGGACCCCAGCCGAAGCGGAGAAATCTCCTGGAGCGTCTGTGAATTTTATGTGATAGTACGCATCCTGAAGATCTATTGAGCACATCCAGTTGTCCTTCTGTAAGAAGGGCAGAATTGACTGAAGAGTGACCATTCGAATCTTGTCTTCCTGACAGACTTGTTGAGTCTGCTGAGATCCAATATTGGTCTCCAGTCTCCCGTCTTTTGGGGACCAAAAGAACCTTGAGTAGATTCCGGCTCTGAATGGTCTATTGTAACTGGCTGAATGGCTCTTTTGCAGTAGTTTTGAGATTTCTGACTCTGCAATCTCCCTTAGACCGGGTGGTACATCTGGAAGGGAACTTGAGGGAAGGGACTTTCCTCGAAAGGAATTATGTAACCCTTGGATATGATCGACTGTACCCATCTGTCTTGAGTGAGGGAATGCCAGGCTTCTGGGTACAGTGATAATCTTCCCGACTGCCTCCAAGGAGGGACAGCCGGGCAACACCTCAGGGATGCTGAAAAGGCTTGTCAGAGAGAGGCTCCCTGTTTCCCTGGTTCTTCGACCCCTCTGCCTCTAGAGCGGCGTCTGTTGTTGTTACCCCCTCTGCCTCTAGGGGTAAACTGACCACGTGAATCCGGCATGACTCCTTGGGATTTACGGAACCACATCTTCCTGCCCTTCTGTCCTTTGGGATAAGGTCTAGAAGGGGTGGAAAAACGGACTCCAACAGCAGAAAGAGTCTTGCCGTCCTGCTCGCACCTGGTCAAGGTTTCCTTCACCTGAGGGCCAAACAAAGCTGACCCATCAAAGGGAGAATTTGTGAAGGACGCCTTAAAGGGATCCGCAAAATCACATAGCCGCATCCAGGCTTGGCGTCTAAGAGCCACACCTGTACCTGCGGCTCTACTGCTCCATCCGCAGCATAAGATATTAGCCGCATGGAGGAGTTTGCAATGGAATTGAGGGTTCCTAGCTGCGAAGCAATTTTTTCTTGAGCCCCTGCAGCTGTAGGATCCTGAACTACTTCTCCCAGCTCCTTCAGGATATCCCTCTGGAGTCTGGTGAAGTGACATAGGTAATTCAGCGAACGCATAGCAAAGGTCGCTGAGGAAAACATCCGCTTACCGTACCTATCCATGGTCCTAGAGTCCTTATTAGGAGGATGGACGGGCATGGAAGGATCTGCAAGTTCCTTTTTGGTGGCCGCAGCCACCACCATGGCATCAGCGGGGACACCCTTAGTAAGGAATTGTTTGTCACACGGGGCAGTGATAAATTTTGAAGGCCTCCTAGGGACTGGCTCTACAGAGTCAGGAGCTGCCCACGCCTTCGTGCAATAACCTGCATAAGGGGGTCGAAGGCGGAGACACCCAGGAGGTGGAGGGCCGAGATCCAAACGCCTCTAGGTATACTGACTCATCCTCAGAGGGATTGTTGGTGGGCCAGTTTCCCCTCTGTTTCAGAAGTTCTAGGATGTCTGAGAAGGAGACATCCTCAGAGGGGATCTAGGGGATCCCTCTGACTCATCAAAGTCAGTATCCGGGTGACAGACTCGGGGAGTCTACATGCTTCCTCTTACAAGTCCTCTTCCTAGGAGGATCTCCCAAACATCAGGAGAATCCTCGGAAGAGGGGAAATTCCCAATGGGGAAACCTGAGGCGGAGGATCTCTGGGTCCTGTAGCAAGAGAAGTGGCAGAGATGTCAACAGGTACTATAGAGGGAGGAGCTACGGGAACAGACTGCTGACTGATACCAGTGGCCAGTACACTCTTCATCACCTCGAATGCTCCCTCCCAGGCAGGTCCGAGAGAACCCGCCCAAGAGCTAGGAACTCCAGGGACCACCGAAGGGAAGTCTCCGAGGCAGATGTCGGAGCCGAGCTCACCAAGGCCGAGGCTCCAAGGGAAGAGCGGGTTCGACAAGGGTCCGATGCCACTCACCCCTCGGAGGAGACCATGGAAGCCCGACCACCGAATCCCTCTAAGGAAGGTCTCAAGAGGAGATAAGAGTAGAGGCTGAAGGAACAGAAGGGGTATCCGTCCTCCAGCCGTAGCAGTAACCATTCCGAAGACTCCAACTCCAAGCTCTGGGGTAGAGTTGAAGGAGGAACTGTAACGGGGTGTGGACCAACAGTCGTCTGTTGAGACGGACTGTGTAACATTTGGGCCAGTACCTGTGACTTAAGTAATCTACTGACCACTCTCTCTAGGTCATGATCTGATAACCTGGATGACCTTGAAGATCGGCTCCGATGGCTCCGTTCGATAGAAGAGGTGAAGCCGAGCCGAAAGTATCGGCTCCAAGGAAGGAGACCTCGACCTCTTCCTGGAATGAGCCATCGGAGCCGATACTGTAGATCCTGTCGGAGCCGACCTCTCGGAGCCGACAGGAAGCCTCGATGTATCGGCTCCAGCCGGAGCCGATACAGCCACCAAAGTAACGGTGTCGGAGCCGATCGGAGCCGACACCGATGCCTGTGCCACATGGGTGTCGGAACCGATCGGAGCCGACATCGAAGTGGTCGATACAGATTCGGCACCGATAGCCATCGGTGCCGAAGGCTTTGTTAAGCCTGAATCGGCTCCAGCCGGAGCCGATCTCGACTCAGTACGAGTCGGAGCCGAGGCCGCAGGCTTAGGAACAGAAGCCTGGGCCTTGGAAGGTTTAACTGATTTGGATGGAGCCGACTTAGCCGGAGAGCCGTCCGGCTTAAGAAGGCCCCTAAGGATCAGTTTATTACGTCTTTCCTGCAGGACTCTCTGGCTGAAGGAATGACAAATAGCACAGGAGTCCTGCAGGTGAAGAGGGCCCAAGCAATAAAGGCAAGAAGTGTGACCGTCTGTCAGAGACATCTTCTGACAGCACGAGTCACACTTCTTAAAACCTGAGACCCTCTCCTTTGACATGGTGCTTTACACAAACACACACACACACCAGTCAAAATTAACTTAAATAAAATACCCAAAAGGTATTTCTATAAACAACACACACACCCTAACAGGGAGGGGATGGGATGGGTAAATTTGACTAAAAATAATTAGAAAAGACAGGGATTTTCTGTCACAAAAGGTAAGAAATTAACTAATAACTAACAATTAAGGGTTTTTTAAGAAAAAGGGGCTTAAATATCCAAAAAGAGAATCACTTACCAGGAGCTGGTAAAAGGAGGACCTCATAAGCGAAGCGGCAAACGAGATCTGGGTACTTACCGCCTTGCATCATGGGATATGGGGCTGCCTCGAGCTGGTAAAAGTGACTCTCGAGCTTAGCAAGTGCCGAGTCAGAGCCGAGGGATCGGCTCCGAACCCATCAAGCAAGAATGAAGGCGAGATTGACAACTTAACATTGCTCATTTAAGTCAATTTAATTATTTTTAAAGTCAGTAATACACACGGACCCCAGGCCTGCAGAAAAATAAACTATGAATTTCATTTCTGCTTCTTATTTCTTCATATATATTCTGCTTGTTGCTTTATACAGCATTATCCTTTCTCCCTCCCTGTACTTGACATTGTAATCTGTATCCTACAAGACTAATTTGTGCATTGTTTATGCAAAATGCCAAAATAAATCATACATTCTGATCCTGTAATATTCCTTGCTATTTCTATATTTGTATATTTGCTTTCATGTGTATCTTTTGTCAAATCTTGTTTTTGTTTTGTTTTTTGTTTTAACTGCAAGTATGCACCCTGAAAGAGAGAAAGAAATTAGCTAGAAATCATTCATTGTACAACTTACTTTAAGGCATATCAGGCTTCATTTCTGTTCATCTGTTTTTCATACCTGAAGACTATTTTGTGTTTGACTATTCTAACTTAACAGTGGAGTTCATTAGATCTGGCAACTGAACAGCACTGTTTTTAAGTTTCAATTTTCTTCACTAAAGTAATAGTCAAAAACTGACTGGCTGAATGGCTGACTGGAGGAAAAAAAATGCCTTTTTATTTCCACCTGCTAACTTTTTGGAAATAAAAGGAAAATTGTGCTGTAAACCAACATTTTAAAAATGAAAAATATGTGTTAGACATATGGCATCCTTTTTAAGATAAGAATAAAATCAAATTTAGTCGTAAATGTATATCCTTACTAGACTTTATCAATATAAGCTATTATGCAGCACATAATATAGTTATGAAAACAGACTTGGATGCTATTAACCTTAATCACCCAGATTAAGTTAGTTTAAGATATTAAAGTTCTACAATATTATCCACTTCTACATTCAGGAACGCTTGAAAATAAGACACAAATGTACAGGTACATTTAGAAAAAAACTTTGGTGAAATCACAAAATTAGTAATACCTACCAAAAAAGAGCATCCATCCTTCTATCCATCCATTCATCCATCCATCCATCCATCCATCCATCCATCCATCCATCCATCCATCCATCCATCCGTCCATCCATTCATCCAGTGTTGCTGAGTCACCTCCAACTCCTATAGTGACAGCGATAATAAAACAAGCAAATAAAATATACTTTAATTACATCAGAAAACTGAAAGGGAAAATGTGAGTATAATCTGTTATCGATAAGCAATAAAGTAATCACCCAGCATTATGACACAGTGAATGCAAGTGCTGAAAAATTTTATGCAAACTTCACATTATGCAATGTCATATTTCAGGAAGTAATGGGTAGGTAAGGTGTTAAGCAAAGGAAGGCAGAAGGTCAGATGGTAGTGGATTTTATGAAAAGGATGGACATGGCTGTGGTGAATACATATTTTAACAAGAGGGAGGAGCATAGGGTGACATACAAGAGTGGAGTAAGATGCACACAGGTGGATTATATCTTATGTAGAAGGGCCAGTCTGAAGGAGATTGGAGACTGTAAAGAGGTGGCAGGGGAAAGTGTAGTTAGGCAGTATAGGATGGTGGTTTGTAGGGTGACATTGGTGATCAAGAAGAGGAGGAGTGTGAGGGCAGCATCAAGGATAAAATGGTGGAAATTGAAAAAGGTTGATTGTGAGGTGGAGTTCAGGGAAGAGTTAAGACAGGCACTGGGTGGCAGTGAAGAGTTACCGAATAGCTGGATAACTACAGCAGAGCTAGTAAGGGAGATGGCTAGAAAGGTGCTTGGTGTGACATCTGGAAAGAGGAAGGAGGACAAGGAGACCTGGTGGTGAAATGACTAAGTACAGGAGAGTATACAGAGAAAGAGGTTGGGGAAGAAGAAGTGGGATTGTCAGAGAGATGAAGAAAGTAGACACGAGTATAAGGAGATGAGGTGCATGGTAAAGAGAGAGGTGGCGAAAGCTAAGGACAAGGTGTATGAAGAACTGTATGAAAGGTTGGACACTAAGGAGGGAGAAAAGGACCTGTACCGATAGGCTAGACAGAGGGACCGAGCTAGTAAAGATGTGCAGCAGGTAAGGGTGATAAAGGATAATGAGGGAAACGTACTCACAAGTGAGGATAGTGTGTTGAGCAGATGGAAAGAGTACTTTGAGGGGCTGATGAATGAAGAGAATGAGAGGGAGAGAAGGTTGGATGATGTGCGGATAGTGACTCAAGAAGTGCAGTGGATTAGCAAGGAGGAAGTAAGGATAGCTATGAAGAGGATGAAGAATGGAAAGGCTGTTGGTCCAGATGACATACCTGTGGAAGCTTGGAGGTGTTTAGGTGAAATGGCAATGGAGTTTTTAACTAGATTGTTTAATAAAATCTTGGAAAGTGAGAGGATGCCTGAGGAAGGAGAAAAAGTGTTTTGGTACCGATTTTTAAGAATAAGGGTGATGTGCAGAGCTGTAGTAACTACAGAGGGATTAAATTGATCAGTCACAGCATGAAGTTGTGGGAAAGAGTAGTTGAAGCTAGGTTAAGAAGGGAGATGATGATTAGTGATCAGCAGCATGGTTTCATGCCAGGAAAGAGCACTACAGATGCGATGTTTGCTCTGAGAATGTTGAAGGAGAAGTACAGAGAAAGTCAGAAGGAGTTGCATTGCTTCTTTGTGGACTTAGAGAAAGCATATGACAAGGTGCCTAGAGAGGAGTTGTGGTATTGTATGAGGAAGCCGGGAGTGTCAGAGAAGTATGTAAGAGTGGTACAGGATATGTACGAGGGTAGTGTGACAGCGGTAAGGTCTGCGGTGGGAGTGACGGATGCATTTAAGGTGGAGGTGGGATTA